>NW_027493527.1:0-101750 GCF_021521415.1 Bidens hawaiensis | reverse complement strand
GCATGAAAATATGAGTTCTGTCAAGTTTTGGTAATTTTTGGATAAATGATGGATATTTGGTGAATTTAATGCTCGGTTTGGGCTAAAAATGGTGAAAAATAGTTAAATATCATGAAAAATTCTGTAAAATTGGAGATAAGCTTTTTATATCATGTATAAGTCACACACAAAATTTGAGGTCAGTTGGAGAAGTCTAAGTAGGCTTTTCGGTTAAACGAGTTCTAGGGTTTTCTAGCTCGGTTTTAGTGAAAATGGCATGTAAAAGTAGATTTTGGTTCTGGAAAAATTACAGGGGACTATGTGGATGGTAGGCGACATCTAGGAGAAATTTGGGATTTTTCTAAGATCGTTTGGTATTTACGACATATTTAGTGTTTAAATGGTGTTTAAAAATAGATAAATAAATTTTAAATATAAAAATTATTTCTGGAAATATTTTTATAAAATTCCCCACTGTCAAAAGTCATTTGTGCAAAATTTCAAGATCCGAGATTAAACGGATAATTATTTGTGCAAAAGCAAACTTTTAAACCTTAAAACGAGTAAACCGGTAAAGCTCGCTTAAACGAGCTGACTGGTGTATAAAAAACCCTAAAAAAATGGACTATTTTCATATAAATGAGTTAAACAAGTAAAAATAAATCATCCAAAAATAATTCGGATGATTTGAGTAATTTTTATCCGATTTAACAGTTTCCGGTACGCTAAAGACGGAACGGGGTCCCGCGGCCAATCGGGGCGTCTAAACCGAGCTATAATTTCACATCTCTAATTAAATTATCAGTCAACAACTACTTTCGGGTCGTGTGTGACAAAACTCATTTTTGAAACGTAAAAACGGATAACCGTGCTAGGCACGCAAAACGAGAAAAACGACTAACTGTAATTGTGACCATGGAACTCTAAACTATATCACAATCTGAGTCCGGAGAAGTGTTTCTGGGTTAACATTGCCCCCAGAACGGGTACAGTACTGGGTTTACAGTGTCCCCAGATGTACCGGTTAACGCGGTCAAAGCTATATTAATAATGAGTGTATAGTAACGATCGTAGGGATCATATTACAGATTAGACGTGTTAACTGATAATGATTGTTGTTACCCTGCTTGCATGTGCTAAGGTGAGTTTCACGAGTCCCTTTTTCTAAATAGTTTTCAAATATTTTCCCGGGGCGGAAAACATGTTACTAATAAAATGTTTAAGTATATACTGAACGCATAGATTTGCATGTATTTATAAATATTTGATTATACGGGAATCGTACGGAATGGGTACAGTACTGGGTTAACAGTGTCCCCAGATGTCCCTAGAAGTGTTTCTGGGTTAACATTGTCCCCGGAATGAGTGCTGTACTGGGTTAACAGTGTCCCCAGACAGAAGTTTCGCTTTTGGGCTCAGCATAATTACATCGTAATTCTGGGTTAACATTGCCCCCCGCAATGAGTACAGTACTGGGTTAACAGTGTCCCCAGATAATATTATATTTTGATATGGATTTATCATGGTTTACTCAAATTGTGAAACTCACCAACTATTCGTAGTTGACCCGTTTTCTCACATGCTTTTCAGGTACAACTAAGATGAAGTGATTGCTTACGTGCTAAGTGCTTGATGTGTGTAAGATTTGCGTGCGGAATGCTAGGATACATTATAATAAATAGAATTATGTATCGTATTGTATGATGTGTGTATCACCTAGACGGTAATGAAATACGAGATAATGTAATTTTGAAGTATATTAAGGCATTCATCTTTCTTTATAAACAATGTGGTTGATATCAGAGGCGTCTGTTGCATTCCGTTTACGTTTCCGCTGCGGTTACGGGGTGTTACAGGACTTGGTATCAGAGCCATTGGTTATAAAAGAATTAGGATGTCTTTAAAAGATACCTAAAATATAACCAGTAGCTCAAGTATTATAGGATCTGAATATCAACTAATAATATATAGTGACGGGGTCTGGATGAACTTGAATGGACAAGTGAGTTATTATGGTCCGGAACATAATAACAGACTTGTCTACACGAGGGAATTCAGGGGAAGTCACTGGGTACATTAATAGGTAAAAATGGCAACATATGTGTAAAGTATATAATATTATTTATACGTGCTAATGTGTATATATATATATGTACATATCTTGTGGGTACATGTATTAAGAAATAGGACCCGGATAGGGAACCGGGGGATGAAATAATAAAAGTACTGAGGATGCTGAGATTTCTAGAGCATCGGTTGATGATAAGTCTGACTTATCGGGCAATAGTTATGTTAGTACCGAGTTAGATCTCCCGTTTGACATTAACCAGAAATATCTAGTAACCGTCACTTCCAACCAAAATTGATAAATCCCTTACCCTACCAACACTGGTACCGTATATCTTAATAACTCCCTATGCTCACCCGAACTGCCGACCCTCACGTAAGGACAGACCTGTACGTGAACCCATTCTTATTCCGTTAAAAAAAAATTGATAATAAATGAGCAGATAAAAAAATAATATATAGAAACATATATATGTATTTCTCACTCTCAAACATATGAGTCATACCACCTCCAGATCAAGAATTACCGATTTTAGCGAACCTAGAACTCCGGAGGACATTGACTGAGCAAGCGATAGAGTTTTCCATAATAGTAATTGATAATAGTTGAAGGCAACCCATGTTGCACGATCACCTTGAACCTTGCAGCTCCCTATGTTATCCTTACATCCGTTAAATGCCTATACCCATGTATACTCGGATAGAATGATTACCCGTACACAAAGAGGTGTTGGAATCATTATAGCATAGTTGGTTGTTCGTTCGTAGGTGGTATACCGTGTATGCCGAATATACGAATGGACACGGATATTATAACTCCGTGGTACGTAATCGTTTGGTGCTCACGGTGAGCATGTATCGGTTATGCTGACATGCAAAAGGATATTGAAATCAAGTATATTAAACATTAATCTTTGTTGAGAAAGATCTATATGTCAGTTGGTGACAAGGGTTATGAAATATATTTAAACGTTAACCGACGTCAGGTTAAGTCCATATGTTATTATATTTGTGGGACATATATACTAGATACTGGTATGTGTAATATGTATGATAATATTTGGTTTGTATGTGTACCTGTTGATATGATTGAGCTGGTAACGAGTTATACGGTGAGATTAGTATTGATTACTGCGTACGGGATGAGTACGGCAGAATGACATGAAAAGAATAACTCCAACGATGGAGATTGATATGAGTCAGTTGATTGCTCAAAGATAGCAGATGATGATACCGGATGTCGTATCACAGATCACTGTTAGTGTTGTTGCAAATGTGATCGCAGAATTATAGATCGAGCGATCACATGAATATGAATATTTCAATTCTTAGTGGTATTACTAAGAGTGATAATGTCCCACCGAATACTATTATGACTACAAGTATTAGTTATAAACTAAACATGAATAGTAGTCGTAATGAATTAGATCCGGTATGAAGGATATGTTTATCGGTTGTGTTAAGGAGATTATTAATAGTTTACTGATGGTAAAGGGAGGAATAGACTAGTGAGTGGATAGAAAAGATCGTAATGGTTAAGGATATTGGTAAGAGTCTAGAACATTGTGTAGTGAAATATGCTACAGATATGTTGGTAGATTATGTTGTATCGTGATGGAACACGATGGTACAAAATTATAGTTAGAAAATTATTGCTCAGATGATATGGTCAGAATTTAAAATTCTTGTGCTAGCGCACTTTTATTCGAGTAATTAAACTCAGAGATTGGAAACTGAGCTATGAAAGATAGAAATGTTGTGTGCTGATCACTTAGAACACGCTAATCGTTTGAATGAATTGTCATGTCTGGTAACATGGCTAATTACTCCTGAAACTAAGCGAAGTGAGCGCTATATTGGGGACTAACTCCATCGATAAGGAGTATAGTCAACCCTGTAAAATATACAACCTTTGGAAGGGTTGTGTCACAAGCCTGCATTGATATATTTGACTTTATGGGAAGCGGAATGGAAGGACGTTAGGTGAGACGTTGAGTGTTAAAGAAGAGAAATGATAAAGGTATAGTGCAAGATAGACTTTTGAATAAGTAGGTATGTCCTACAACCCAGAATTATACCAAGACTAGTTCTGGTGTGAAAACATGAACCGCATGAAGGGTCCTTCCCTAAATGTGGAAAATATGGTCATCGGCAGGAAGAAGAATGTCGAGTGATAGTAGGCCACGGGTGTGGTAAAGATGGACGTAATGCCCTAATTGTAGAACCAATTGAAGCCATGTGAACCGGCAACCCCAACCCATTCGTGTACAACCACTCTGAACCCAACAACCTCAATAACAATCCATCCAAAGAAATCAAATTATGCCAAACAGTTGTACTTGCTATGAATGTGGCAGTACAGGATGTTTCAAGAGAATTGCCCAAAGTTGAACCAAGGTGTCGTTGGAAGATGAACCTCATGACAAGCATCAACCTCTGATCAAGCAAGGAGCCGTGCTTTTGTGAGTAATTCTAATAAAGCACGTCATGATCCAAAGGTGGTATTAAGTATGTTGTAGTTTTAAATCAATAGGCTTCAGTGATGTTTTTATGGTCGTTAATAGAAGTTAGTTCCTGTTAACCTCCTATCTTTTGGAAAGATACCGATTAGTGAAACTATAGAACCCTATACAGTAGAATCACTAACGGTAAACCCCTAATGGTTAACTAAATTGTTCGGAATTGTCCTATTATTCTGAACGATTAACCTTTCCTTATCAACCAACGAACAGTAAAGTTAAGAAGTTTTGAAGTAATAGTTAACATGGATTGGCTAACTCAACATGAAGCTGAAGTCAAATATGAAAAGAAGATGATTAGAAGCTCTCCTTCGGACGATGAAGCGATTAGATACAGAGAAAAGTTTACTGTATTATGTTACCACTCTAATCTCATCTTGAGATGTTATAATATTTACGACAAGAAGACGTGGTGTATTTAACAAACACGATTGCCAAAGTATTTAAAAGAAAGCATATAGAAGATATCCCGAAGGTACGCGAATTTCCACAAGTTTTCCCAGAAGAACTTCCTGGATTACCGCCAACCCGACAGGTCGAATTCAGAATCGATTTAATGTCTCAAGCTGGTCATGTTGCTAAAGCACCCTACCGACTTGCACCGTCTGAGATGCAAGAATTATCCAATCAGTTACAAGAATTGTTGGATAAAGGATTCATACGACCTAGTTAGTCACCATGGGGTGCACCAGTGTTATTTGGGAAATGAAGGACGGAAGTGTTAGGATATGTATTGATTAGGGAGAATTGAAGAAAGTGACGATCAAGAATAGGTATTCACTTCTTCGAAGTAAATGATCTGTTTAACCAACTGCAAAGGGCGATTTATTTTTAGAAAACTGGTCTTAGATATAGTTATCACCAAATGAAAAATCCAAGACGAGGACGTTGCAACAACAGCGTTTCGGACTCGCTACGGCCATTATGAATTCTTAGTTATGCCTTTCGGGCTAACAAACGCGCCGGCAGCATTCATAGAACTCATGAACCGAGTCTGTAAACTTTATTTTGACAAATTTGTCATAGCATTCATTGATGATATTTTGATATGTTTGCAACGTAAAGAAGAGCACAAACGACTTGTAAGGAAAATTATGGAAGTGTTAAAGCAAGAGGAGTTGTACGCGAAGTTTTCGAGATGTGATTTTGAATACAGAAAGCATAATCCCTTGGTCATGTTGTAAAACAGAAAGGATTTCACGTAGATCCAAATAAGATAGAAACCATTAAAATTGGCAGTCACTCAAGGCGACAAAGGAAATGCGCCAATTTTTAGGACTAGCCGGAGACTATCAGCGGTTTATTGAAGAACTTTTAGCATTACCCAACTCATAATCCTTTGTACGACGCAAATGTACAAATTTTATAGATGATAAAAGACCGCAATCTCATACTCAACAAAGATGGGTCGAGTTGTTAAGCGATTATGACTGTGACATCCGTTATCACCCCGGCAAGGCCAACGTCGTAGCCGATGCCTTGAGTAGGAAGGATCGGGTTAAACCCATTGCGAATGCGAGCGCTGGGGATGATAGTCCAGTCGAACTTTTCAGATCTGATTCGAGTCGCTCAACGTGAGGCGTTGAAAGAGGAACAATTGGAAAAGGAGAGACTTTACGGCAATGAGAAGAATTTCGAACAGCGCGTGGACGAAATTCTCTACTTCATAAATCAGGGTTTGGATCCCGACCCTCCATGACCTTCGTGAATTAATCATGGACGAAGCGCATAGATCGAAATATTCCATACATCCGGGATCGGATTAGACTATTGATGATATGAATATCTGAAAGGATTTTATCAATGGCCGAGTGTGGAGAAAGATGCGGTTACGTATGTTGGTGAAAATTTAAGTTGTGCAAGATAAGGCTGCACACCGAAAACCCTAGGGAACGCCGCAACGACAGAAAATTTGCCAATGATAGTGGGAATAAATTACAATGGATTTCGGGACGCAAATTCCCAAGATATATCAAAGGCATGATGTAAATTGGGTAATCGCGGATCGATTAACCAATCCTCGCATTTCATCCCAATCTATGATGATTACCACAATGAATTCTAGCCCAAATTCATGATGATGAAATGGTATCTCGTCGTGGAGTACCATTTTCAATTATTTCAGATTGAAATAGTCATCCTACTTCCATTATTGGAAAGCGGGGGAGGAAGCATCGAGAGCTCGAAGCTTTCTATGGGTGAAGTAATTATCACCAATTTGTTAAATTGAAAATGGGCGTCAATCAAGCCATAAGATTTGAATTGACTCGAGAAACAACCAATCGGATTTATAATATTTAAGATAAGTTGAAAGCAGCGCGAGATTGGCAAAGGATTTATGCCAACATTCAAAGGAAACCATTGACGCTGGAAAGAGGTGACACGGTATTTTTAAGGCATCACCTTAGAGAGGTGATATAAGGTTTGGCAAAACCGAAAATAGCTCCTTAATATATTGGACCTCATGAGACTATCTCCATGATTGGTCATCTAGTTTATCGATTAAAGTACTCCAGGGGCTAAGTACTATACACGATGTTTTGCCATGTATACGGATCAAAAAGTACCTAAGCGACGAGGTAACGAAAATAGCAGTAATGGAGGTACTCATGGAAGATATGCCTAATAACATAAATAATTCTGTAGAGTTAGTAGACGGGAAAACTAAACAGTTTGGACACACCAAGCTTTATTGATTAAGATTAAGTGGAATTCACAGCGAGGACCAGATTATACATGGTAACGCGAGGGTGAATTCTGAAGGAAACCCCCCCCCCACCTTTCTCTCGAAAGGGGATAGTGGGGTTGTAAAATTTCGAGGACGAAATT
This sequence comes from Bidens hawaiensis, assembly GCF_021521415.1. NCBI lineage: Eukaryota > Viridiplantae > Streptophyta > Magnoliopsida > Asterales > Asteraceae > Bidens > Bidens hawaiensis. The sequence continues at coordinate 94,356 of NW_027493527.1, read as the reverse complement.
TCTTAACGGGGGGAGAATGTAACGATTCCGACGAAACCAGGGATACCCTAACCGGTAGACGATAGTTACGTCATATTTAATGTCGGGTACATGAGTTACCATGGTAATTATACGAGAATACATGGTTCATTGTATTGATTGTACGTGAATATATAATTCACCGCATTGAATATGCGATTAATCGATCGATAATTATTGAAACCCGAACGAATTGAGGGTTCAATTATAGACGATATCTATAATATTTAGTGATGTTACGAAGCATTAATGCTTCGGGATAAGTAAAGTACGGCACAGAAAAAGAATTTCGATTTAATGGTACGTCGGTACATTAAACGAAACCTTTAATACCAAACCGAGCAAAAGACAATCGATCAAGCCAAAAAAGATGCGCAATTATTAATAATATGATGTTTTAAGTTAATAAATGTCATGGTTTAAGTTTTTAAAGTTTTTAAATCGGTTTTATATAAATTTCATTTTTAAGCCGAAAAACGACCGTTTTAGCCTCGTTTTAAGCCGAATTAAACATTTAACCGAAAAACGAACTGAACCAGATTATCCAAAACATTATCCGGATTGCGGAAATCCAATTGTGTGGCTAGAATTGGAGAGGTGGGTCCCACCCCACCCCCTATCTATTCCGATCGGCTCCCTTGTTCTTTCTTTATTTTTTTTTTCTTTTTTACACAAACATTCCATCTCCTTCATCAATCCTCTCCACTTCATCATCTAAAAACCGAGTTTTGAAGCAAGAACAACGAGGTAAGGATCGAGTTATCTACGTTTTCACCTTCGTTTCTTGAGTTTGTTTGCAAGAAAATGAGGTTTCAATGATGAAAACCGATTCTTGCATGATCAAGTGATGTATACGGGTTATACAAGGGATCTTGGTCCAAGAAAGGAGTTAAACGAATCAAAAACGAATTTTACGGTTAAATCTTTGTTTGTGAATCATAACCGAAACCATGATAGAAATGGCTTGATCGTGAGTGTAACTTGCTTGGTATTGTGGTATGTTGGTTGTAGGTTCTGTATTTAGTGGTAGATAAGGCGGAAAAACAAGTTTGTAGCTTGTAGTGGCGGAAAACGAAAGGTATATTCGGTTATATTCGGTTTTGGAGTTTTTAGACAGATTGTGGTAGGTTTAGAGTTAGGTCATGAAATTTTACAGAGGTGTTAAACGCATGAAAATATGAGTTCTGTCAAGTTTTGGTAATTTTTGGATAAAGGATGGATATTTGGTGAATTTAATGCTCGGTTTGGGCTAAAAATGGTGAAAAATAGTTAAATATCATGAAAAATTCTGTAAAATTGGAGATAAGCTTTTTATATCATGTATAAGTCACACACAAAATTTGAGGTCAGTTGGAGAAGTCTAAGTAGGCTTTTCGGTTAAACGAGTTCTAGGGTTTTCTAGCTCGGTTTTAGTGAAAATGGCATGTAAAAGTAGATTTTGGTTCTGGAAAAATTACAGGGGACTATGTGGATGGCAGGGGACATCCAAAAGAACTTTGGGATTTTTCTAAGATCGTTTGGTATTTACGACATATTTAGTGTTTAAATGGTGTTTAAAAATAGATAAATAAATTTTAAATATAAAAATTAAATCTGGAAATATTTTTATAAAATTCCCCACTGTCAAAAAGTCATTTGTGCAAAATTTCAGGATTCGAGATTAAACGGATAATTATTTGTGCAAAAACATACTTTTAAAGCTTAAAACGAGTAAACCGGTAAAGCTTGCTTAAACGAGCTGACTGGTGTATAAAAACCCTAAAAAAATGGACTATTTTCATATAAATGAGTTAAACAAGTAAAAATAAATCATCCGAAAATAATTCGGATAATTTGAGTAATTTTTGTCCGATTTAACAGTTTCCGGTACGCTAAAGGCGGAAACGGGTCCCGCGGCCAATCGGGGCGTCTAAACCGAGCTATAATTTCACATCTCTAATTAAATTATCAGTCAACAACTACTTTCGGGTCGTGTGTGACAAAACTCATTTTTGAAACGTAAAAACGGATAACCGTGCTAGGCACGCAAAACGAGAAAAACGACTAATTGTAATTGTGACCATGGAACTCTAAACTATATCACAATCTGAGTCCGGAGAAGTGTTTTTGGGTTAACATTGCCCCCAGAACGGGTACAGTACTGGGTTAACAGTGTCCCCAGATGTACCGGTTAACGCGGTTAAAGCTATATTAATAATGAGTGTATAGTAACGATCGTAGGGATCATATTACAGATTGGACGTGTTAACTGATAATGATTGTTGTTACCTGCTTGCATGTGCTAAGGTGAGTTTCACGAGCCCCTTTTTTTGAATAGTTTTCAAATATTTTCCCGGGGCGGAAAGCATGTTACTAATAAAATGTTTGTACATACTGAACGCATGGATTTGCGTGTATTTATAAATATTTGATTATACGGGAATCGTACGGAATGGGTACAGTACTGGGTTAACAGTGTCCCCAGATGTCCCTAGAAGTGTTTCTGGGTTAACATTGTCCCCGGAATGAGTACTGTACTGGGTTAACGGTGTCCCCAGAAAGAGGTTTCGCTTGTGGGCTCAGCATAATTACATCGTAATTCTGGGTTAACATTGCCCCCAGAATGAGTACAGTACTGGGTTAACAGTGTCCCCCGATAATATTATATTTTGATATGGATTTATCATGGTTTACTCAAATTGTGAAACTCACCAACTATTCGTAGTTGACCCGTTTTCTCACATGCTTTTCAGGTACAACTAAGATGAAGTGATTGCTTACGTGCTAAGTGCTTGATGTGTGTAAGATTTGCGTGCGGAATGCTAGGATACATTATAATAAATAGAATTATGTATCGTATTGTATGATGTGTGTATCACCTAGACGGTAATGAAATACGAGATAATGTAATTTTGAAGTATATTAATGCATTCAGCTTTCTTTATAAACAATGTGGTTGATATCAGAGGCGTCTGTTGCATTCCGTTTACGTTTCCGCTGCGGTTACGGGGTGTTACACTAACATATAATATTTCCCGAGAAATTAATCACAAGTTACATAATCAAGTATAGTTATTTAAGTATACTACTTTACTCGAGATCAATAAATTTCTCAATAAAGTGACTTTGGTATATTTCTAAATGTCAATCTTTACTCGATTATTACTATTCCTGAACTTTACTCGAAAATAAGCTGAATAACATTAACAAGTATACTCGAAGGACAAAGTTTACTCATATATTATCAAGCTTACTCGACAATATTTAAATAAATCAAGTATGCTTGAAAACACTTAGATTATCAATTTATTTCAGAAAAGCGTACTCGAAGCACAAAGTGTACTCGAAAATACTTATATTTTCAGCAAATTAGTCAAGTATACTTAAAATCCTAGAAATTTAATCAATTTATCAAGTATACTCGAAACAGATAAATCATCAATAAAACACACAAGTATACTCGATTCATACAAGTATACTCGAAAAGATAGTTTTCACATAATCACACAAGTATACTCGAAGATACTTAGTAAACATAGAACATAATCAGAATAGTTATATTAGCAAAAGTAATATATGACATGTTGAAGCGGATTTTCTATTAAAATTCAACCTTTTGACTTAAACTTCAAACTAAAACAACAAATTTCATTTTGGTGATCACAAGCTTAAGAACAAATGGTATATGAGATCAAATTTCAGTTAATCATTTCAAAATTCTTTTTATGAAAATATCTCAGCATGGGATCACATTGACCAAGTCGCCTTACTTTATTTCATTCTAATCATTATTGTGACTTATTAGGCAGGTTAATAGTAGGTAAAACATTGCATGTATTTCATTACTTTGGTGATATGTTTATGGTTCAATTTTTTCATAAGACATAAATGGACTGCAGATTATGACTTCAACCACCTGATATTTGGTCAAAAAAAATTTTAATGACATAACTTAAATATTTTTATTTTGCTAATAAAATTTTCATTTCAAAACATTAAACTTTGGAGGTTGAACGCCGGACTTACATGCCACGTAGTTCGAACTTACGTTCCTTTCATTCAAGGTTTTTAAGACTTATAATGATTCCCCACCTTTATAGTTCTAGTTTGAACCCTCAAGTTTGGATTTTTATCAACTTTTGGTTGATTTGTAATCTTTTTTGCACAATTTTTTTTTGTCATATATAAAAAGTATTTCTTTTTGGGTGACCAAATACCAACAGGCTTGTGTATGACTGGATAGTAGTTACCTTTCTACATATCATGGGGAGAGATGTATATTGAGACATGTATATTTCATTAATGCGTCTCCACATTAAGTTTAGAAATTTAATTAGTTTATATCACCTCGGCTTTTACACATCATAGAAAGTTACCATACTTATCAGTGACTTCTCTAATAGCCTTTTTAGCTTATTAATCCACAAGTTCGGTGTGAATAGCCAATTTACCTATCATTTCCCATAAGGTTGAATCAATTTTCAGGACTTGTAATCTCGTAACCCAAACAACCAATTGACAAAAACGATTACGAAATAATAATATGCGAATACCCCTTAATATTAGCCGGCGAATCAGCTGATATCAGGATGTTGCTTAAAACACTAAAATGACCAACACACAATAACTCAAAATATTTCCATTAAAATATTCAGTGAAATACAATTGAAAATGCTTTTAGGGTTTCAGGTGGAATGTCACATGCGGCTGCCTTTCCGTACAGAATAATCAGTATGCATTGAAAAGTGTGTAATAAGCCGTTCTCATAATGTAACATAGTATTTTGTTTTATAGACACCTGACAAACCTTCTAGAAACCCTAATCATTATAAAAAAACATTTCCAAACGTATTCAAAATAATTACAAGTGTCAAACAGGTCTTCGAGTAAACTTTCATCTGTGTCGAGTAGACCTTGTAACCTTCGAGTGTGTTTGGAGAGTTCCTTCGAGTAAACTTTTACTCAGAATATTTTCCTAAGAAAATATTCTTCATGATTTAACCCAACATTGCTCAGAAATATCCCACGAGCAAACTAATTCTTCATGATATCTTCAATCTTTGTCATAAGACTTATTCCAGCAAACATAATATACTCAGGTACTGTAGCTTGCTTGAGATTGAACTTTGCTCGTAGAAGTCCTTATAATAAATACTTTAAATTCTAACAAGTATGCTTGAGAACTTCTTATTGTATCTTTGCTCAACCCACCAAATTACTTGTTAACTTGGCTTAAGCTAGGATAGGTCAAGAGTATGCTCTAACAAAAACTTTTCTCGAATGAAAAACAACCTTGCTTGAGCAAGTGTAGCTTACTCAAAGCTTACACTTAGGATAATTCTAGAAGATAACCTTACTCGAATACGATACCTTGCTTGAATAAGTAAAAACCTTGCTCGAAGTGCATGGTTTGCTCGAGTTCCGTACCTAGCGTATTTCTGAGGAGGTTAAGAAGATTCAAGTCTTCCTTGATCTTCCTTGATAAATCCTTTAGGCCCAATGCATGTCTTCGGAACTTTATTAACGAAGTGTGTTTTAGTCTTATTTGATGACATCTTGATATACAGTCATAATGAGGAACAACACTTGATACATCTAGAGGAGGTTCTTTAACTGTTGAGGGAACATCAACTATATGCTAAAAGGTCCAAGTGTACCTTTGGTGGTTTGGTAGTAGAATATTTGGGTCATATTATATCTGGGGAAGAGGTTGGTTCTGATCTAGTAAAAATTGAGGGTATTAAGAACTGGCCAATACGTCAGACTTTAAATAAATTTATAGGATTTCTCGGGCTTGCAGGGTATTATCGCAGATTTATCATCCTTTGGCATTCTAGCTAAACATTAACTGATTTGCTAAAGAAGGATTCATTTTGGTAAAATGATAAAGCCCAAGCTTTATTTGATCAGTTGAAAGTGGCGTTATCAACTGCTCCAATTCTGGCTTTACCAGATTTTAATCTTCCTTTTGCTATTGAAATAGATGCTTCATCAGGAGGGTTAGGTGTCGTGATACTACAAGCAAAGCATCCAATTGCTTACATTAGTAAGGCCTTGACTCCTAAACAATTAGTGCTATAAGTTTATGAAAAAGAATTGTTAGACATACTTATGGCAGCCAAACAGTGGCACTACTATCTTATTATGGGAAGATTTACAATTCATACTGACCAGCACAGTCTTAAATTTTTGTTGGGACAGAAGGTCACTACCCCACTACAACATACTTGGTTAGCCAAGTTAATGGATTATGATTATGAGATGTTTGCATGTAGGGCAACGAGAACTTAACTTCTGAGGCTTTATCTAGGGTATCGACAACTTCATTATTTGTTCAAAGTGTTTCATATTTTGAACTCTTTCTATTACAAAATACTAAGGAAAGTTGGATTAATGATATTGATATATCCTAGCTATCACACCAAAATTAGGAAGGAAAGGTTATTGAAAATATTAAATGGGATGGCAATCTTTTGTTTTGGTAAAATAGGGTTATGGTTGGGAAAAATGTATATTTAAGCATGAAATTGTGAATCTATGTCATAATTATCTTATGGGGGGGGTCATTCCGGTATCCACGCTACATCCCAAAGAATTAAAGGCGTGTTCTATTGGAAGTGTTTTCAAAAGATGGCTAGACAAACCTTAAGGGAATGTGATGTGTGAAAAGATCGAAAAGTGAGCATTTGGCATCTCCAGGTCTGTTGCAACCTTTGCCCATCCCTAAATCAAATTTTGCTGACATTTCCATGGATTTCATCGGGGGTGTACCTAAATCTTTGTGAATGGATGCAATTTTTATCGTGGTTGACAGGCTGACTAAATTAGCCACTTTATACCTCTGTATCACCCTTTTTTCAGAACCTGTGGTTGCTCTGGTATTTGTGGTGTGTTAGAGCACCATGGATTTTAGGTTACTATTGTTTCAGACATGGATTTAATCTTTCTCAGTGGGTTTTGGAAAGAATTAAGGGCTTCACAGAGTATTGAACTTACCATGTCAACGGCTTACCATCCTCAAACGGATGGTCAAACCAAAGTTGTGAACATGTGTTTAGAAGGTTATTTGAGATGTATGGTATTTCAGAGACTCTACACTTGGGCTAAGTGGCTACCATTAGCTCAGTGGTGGTATAATACTACCTTTCACACTTCTATTGGCATGACTCCGTTTGAGGCATTATATTGATTTCCCCCCTCCATTACATGTTCCTTACTTTCCAAAAGATTATATCTTACCTGAAGTGGATGCTTTTATGCGTGATATGGAGTTAGCTCAAAAATGAATGAAACAACAAGATGCTAAAAAATGTTCAGAGATGTCATTTTCTGTTGGCAATTGGGTTTATTTGAGGTTGCAACCATATGTGCTTAATTCTACGAGGCCTGTCAAGCATTCTAAGTATTTTGGTCCATTTTTAGTTGTAGAAAAGGTTAGATCTGTTGCTTACATGTTAGATTCTCTGGATGAAGTTCAGTTACATCCAATTTTTCATTTCTCTCTTCTAAATGCTGCAAGGGTCCTCCAGAAATTATTATTCCTATTCCAGTGGCTTCAAGGTTCAGGTTACAACCTTTAGCTATTTTGGAAAGGGAAATTGGTAAGCGGGGTAATCGGGCTACAATTCAAGTGTTGGTGCAATAGCAAGGTCAAACTATTTAGGATGCTACTTGGGAGTATATTGATGAGTTATGTAGGTCCTTAGAGTGGATGAACAACTATGTTCTTGGATAAATCTAACACCAAGCAAGCGGAAATCACTTGTGTGTAACCGAGATCTCGGATCTTGTAGTGTTCAGATTTATTACCGAAAAAGGAAAGAAAAGGAGAGAGTAGAGAGAGTTAATGAAAGTATGGATAAAGTTTGCAAAAGGGTGTTTATATCATGTGCATGCTTCACCTTTTATAGCTGATGGCATGCCATGCCAATTTCTTTTTTCTCTGGCCCAATGGGCTCAACATACAAGGCCTCAGGCCCAAACATTATTACAACATGAATTGAAAGCTAACAAAATACATCGTGAACAAAACAGAATAATCTCACTCTAGTCTTTAGTATTATTTCAGCTTTCTTCTTCATTCCATCTCATAGATGAGGCTTTCAACATCTAGCGGGTCTTCAATGACTCGGCAGGCGAACTTGTTGAGCTTTAATGGTAAAGTGCCGGTTCCAGTTAATTTAACTTTACCTTAAAAATCTTACCAATCGGAGTAAGATTCAATACCTTAACGTGTTTTGCGTTCAAAATACATAAGTTAAATTAAATTAGCTTAAACCATTAAATAAAAGAATTAAATAAAAATTGAAAAATACTTTTAGTATTTTTTTAGGTGTACACTTAGCTCGAAAATCAAAAATAAAGCAGAAAACGAAAAATAGAGAGTACAATATTTTTGTATTTTTGAATTTTTTTCGAATTAAAAAGTGTATAAACGAAAACAAATATGAAAACTAATCTTCAAAAGAAGTACATATTATTGTGAGTTAAACAGAGAATCATATTAACCAAATTGCTCTTCCATCGCAGTTTTATATTTCAACGCTATTATGACAGGCATAAATCGGTCATTGATATTGTTGTCCACTTAAATCTTATAAAAGACCTTCTAGTATTTTGTGATATGATTTAATTTCCAGTAATGGCACAAAATATCAGAAACTATCAGCCTCTAATCACGGTTCAGGCTTAATTTGACTTTTACCGTATCACCCTAAATTGACTTAAAGCATTATGATGCTGATCAAAATTAAGATTTTAAAGATATATAAAGTAGATAATTTCAGCTCATAATCCCCACTACAAGGTATACCCCTGTTATCAAGCAATACACCAAGCTTCCTTTACTGTGAATGAGTATGCAAGAGTTCATCTGTCGGCTTACAGACATTGTATACCCTGGGGTCCGTTTCTTACCGGTATTAAGATGCGCGCAAAGGAGGAACAATGTATGACTAACAGCGGATGTTGATCAAGTCAGTAATAAGTTTGTATAATGTACAACAGTGATCAAGTTTAGTGACTTTGGGTTTGCTCTAAAACCTTTTTGAAATATTCATCTTTGTGAATACCTAGATAATTAAGCTGCATAAAGACTCACAGTGTCCGGAAACCAGATGCATCCCATCAATATAGGATTTAAGACCATAAAGTCATACACCATTGGAGCGCTAACCATAAACCAAATGCATTTTATTTTGAATTTTTGTTTTTGGTGATCAGCAAACATAAGGCTTGAGTATGACAGGCTATTACATTTCTACCTTCATTACCGAGATTTTTGGAAGAGACTAACACCTCTTTCAATTTGGCATTTATTTATGTTTATATCACATACTTTACCTTAACAGCTTGTTTAAGACCTATCAATGCACCAATATAATTAAGCACCCAACCTTTTAAACTTATTTCTTTCTGGACATGGGACCAGATGATCAATGTACTATAATTTTCTCTTTTTGCTTCAAAACTCATTTTTGAGGAGCATATAAATTCAGTCGCCCCAGTCACTTTCAGTATATAGATAAATGGCTAACTATAGATCTACAAGTAGATAATAGGACCAAACATGTAAACATGTTCCACAAACTTAAATAACCGACATAATTTCAGAGAGAAAATTAAATAAAAATACATAACAATCACCACAAGTACTTTCCATTCTTAGGTAAATGGCTATCCAGAATATCTACAAGTAAATATCAGTACCAAACATATACAATTATATGTCTTTTAAATTTGAGTAACTGGCAAAATTTTAAGCGAAAGAGTGCAAAAATATTTTTGATGTTTTTGAAATATTTGAATGTTTTTGGTTTTTCTCTATACAAACAAAAATCACAATATTTTTGACTTTTCAAATTTTTAATATTTTTTTATACAAACAAAAATCACAGCATTTTTGTATTTGTCCATTTTCTCCCCCAAAACCCAAAACATAAAAAAAGCAAATTAAAATTAACAAACATAATATAAAAATGATTATCCGAGCTTAAGAATATCAGCAAGGGTTTTTAAACCATTTATCCAAGCAAAAAGTTAGAGCGAGTTTTGTCAAATGCATTGGTAAATAGGTCAGCTCGTTGAAAATCCGTGTGCACCTTTTCAATATCATATAATTTCTTTTCAAAACAGTTGCGAATGAAATGATATCAAATTTCAATGTGTTTTGTTTTATAGTGTTGCACATGATTTTTGGTGATACTAATAGCAGCATAGTTATCAATAAAAATGGGAGTGGTAAGAAACTTCAAACTTTAATCTTACAGATGTTGCTAGATCCAGAGAACCTGTGAACAGCAATTCGAGGCTGCCACATATTCTGCCTCTTCGGTTGAAGTGGAGATCGTTGTCTGCTTCTTACAGTAAACATGATATCAGGACGAGAAACAGTTACATACATTAAAGAACCAATCATTGCTCGGTAAAGAGGTGGACAACGGTATCCTCCAATTCATCCGGTGACAAATTGTGACCCACGGGAAGAGGCGTCGAAGGGATTTTTCCGGCAGTTATCTTGAATCGGCTAAAGACATCGTTTACATATTTGGTCTGATGAATAAAAATTCCAGCGTCAAACTGGTGAACTGCAACCCTAAGAAGAAATTCATCTCCCCCATCAAGCTCATATAAAATTTCATCTTGTACGTCCCAAAGGCGGATCTTTTAATATGATATCAACACACCTCAAAGATATTGAGGAATATATCGTAAGGTGATTTAAGACAAACAAGCAAATACATAAAGAACACAATGGGATGCTTCAAAACACATGTTATATTAACACCGGGTGCTTAAGCACTTAATTACAATACTCGTTCAACCAATAACAACGTGAGCAGCCAACCTAAACGCTATCCACATATTCTATATATACGGTAGCTAACAACCAAGCCCAATACAAGCCCAAAGCCAACCGAGATCCATAAAGGATCCATAAAGGATCTCGGTTTACATACACAATCCAAAACACGAATTACATTAAATTATAACTAAGTACAAACCAACTAAAAGTAGACCCAACAATCTCCCCCTTGGTTTGTAGCTTCGTCCTTTAGTTGTGCTCCATAATATCAACATCGGCATCCTTTAAACCACCTGCGCAAAAACCTGTTTGGGCAATGGAGGCTGCCATTCTGATTTATTCCTTTGCAACTGTTTCAAAATTTGGATCAGCAATGATTTGAAACGTGTTGAGGGTCTTGATATCACGTTCTCCAAAATTGAGCAAGTCTCTCGGATCAACAAATCTATACTGCCCTTTAGCCTTCTGTAATCGTATAACAACAGTGGCAATTTCACTGTCGAACATCCAGAACCTCATATTCTCTAAGGTCCCATTAGGTATTACACTAGGCACATGAATATGAGTGGCCTTGTTTGTTGCAGGCCACATCACATTGACCAAGGTTTTTCCTGTCCTTGGATCCTTGACCCCCTTTGCTTTCTTTAGAAAGGATTCTGCAGTTGTCATGTTTGGAAAGCCTTTATCAACTTGGCTCCTCAGGAAGTTACAGAAATCAATACCTATCTTATCATTTGCTGGATTGTGGAATGGTGCATTAATAAGGTCGTTGAGATCCACTTTTGTCCAAGATCCGAAGTCTTTCATTTTCTTGTAGTACTCAGTGTTTCCAGACCTTCGTTTAACCCACCACATATTCTTTTCAGCATCAAGACATGACTCCAGAACGATCACCGTACATGTCAGAAAAACCTTTTTGAAATGTGACAATGAACTTATCTGGATGATCAGATGATTCGACATTCTGATTGGAGTTCTTCATGATCATAATCTTCTTCTGAAGTCGGTCTGATTTCTCACTTGTCATTGGAGGTGCAGACATATATTGTCCCAACGTATCAGATTCATCTATGTTGGGAGTTGGACGACCACTGGAACTGCCATCTTGATCAACTGGAGGTGTGCGAGACGTTGTGTCATCACTGCTCTTGAATTCATCTCCAAACTTGTGAATAAGTTTTTTTTTTTTTTGAGGTCTAGGTACATAGCAATTAAACCTCCCATGCTGGACTGAATTTCTTTAATCTTGGAATCTTTGTCGGAGTTACTAGCTTCAAGTTCCTGAATACGTACATCTTTGACAACTAAGTCTGGTTCAATTGTTCAAGCTCAAAGACTCGACGTTGTAAAGCTTGTACGTCCACGTGTTCAGCTTCCAGTACGACCCCCTTGCCTTTATTCTGCAAAAATTGATCTTGCATAGCAAGAATATGGGCAATCTTATCAGGAGCACTCGAGCTCGACTGACCCTGATCAATAGGATCAGATGATCCAGATGGTGCATCAGCATTTTGGATGTCAGCCTCAAAATCAAATTCATGAGCAATGTCGTCAAAGATTTTTTCTTGAGTTTGAGGCTCAGTAGTGGATGGACTTGTATCAACATGAGTCTTAGGAACTTCCGACTCATGTTGTTGTTGTTGGCTTGTGGTTGTTGGTGTTTTTGTTGTTGTTTCAGAGATCAAAACGCCTAGTCTTGGATCTTTCTTTCTTCTTTTGTGTGGAATAAGATCAGCGTCTGATACTTCTGGAATGTCTTCATCTTGATTTTCAGCAACTGTTTGAGGAGGCTTCAAAACAATTGACTGAAGTAATTCTTTGAACTTCTCAAAATCTTGTAACTTTTCAGCAGACGGAGCAGTCTCCGTTTCACGGTGTTCAGACTCTATATGTTGTACATTAGTCTCCTCATCTTCATCATCAGAACTGATCTCAAGTGTAACAGTACGCCTTTGTACTGGCGCCACATGCTCTACAGCAATCTGAGCTCTAACCGGTACAGTCTATGTTTCAGCAAAATGAACAAACTTAACTAGCTCATTAAGGCCCTGATAGACAATCTTTGGCCCTTTCCTTGACTGCTTCATCAACCCAAAGGTGTTGGGTCCCGTCAACTTCATATCCAGCGTCTCAACATATTTAACAAGAACAGTGTAATGTGAATCAAAGATCATCTGTAAGAACTGGGGATACATGAGAAACATCTCTTTCTTCTTTCTATTTAGATTGCTAATCATCTCATCAAAAACGAACTTGGAATAGTTGTAATTCCAATCCACGATCAGAGAAACTACAGGCGACATCTGAGTGTGGCTAATCTCATCGGATCCTCCTTTTCTTCCCGACACACACGTAAAGAACGTGTGTATCAAAAACCTCCAGTACGTGTGAAATAGCTTCTTGATTGCAGGAGGATAGGAACCCTCGTAACCCATTCTTGTTAGAACCTCAGAAACAGCAGCAGTCGTGTATTCCCTTGGGTAATCAGGTTGATCCCCAAATAAAAGAACCTCGCGTATGATGGCTTTTGTGATGATGACCGGCTTCTTTTGCACCTTAGAGTCTATTGAAAAAGCTCCCCTGCTCCTCGTTGGTTGATCAAGCATTGTTCCAGAATTCGGTGATAATATTCTTGCAAATGATAGGAGTTTCTCGTAAAGCGAGAGAAATCCGGCAGGTGTTGAGAGCAACGATCATAGACTTGAACTCCTTGTGAGTTAGTGGTGGATCAAATAGATATCCAACTATATTGTGAGTATCAACAAAATTTAAAGGAGCATGATCAGCCATTACTGCAACAAACGAATCAAGTTAGCAAATGTTAACACTATTTGAATAACAATAATAGGCTTAAGGGTACAATTGTTAATTTCTTAAACATTTAGGACCAATTGAGATAAAACATATTAGAGGGACCTTAGATGAAAAATAATAAAGTTTTATAATGAATTTCGGTCCAAGAATGTGTTTTCTGTCCACATAGGTGAACACATGGTCAAAGATAGGATTTTTCGGTCAGGGAGACATGTTTTCTGTCCATTCCCACCGAGAACACTAGTTCTCGGTCAGCCTATGAGTTCTATGCCCTAAATTACCGAGAACAATGAGTTCTTGGTCACTGATGAGAGATCTCGGTCAACGAAAGTGAAACGAGAACTCTTGGTTTGACCAAGTGTTTTCGGTCAAGCCACCAATGAGAAAAGAGACCCTTTGAATTCAGCCTAGAACCCCGTGTCATATCCTCCAAATTATCGATAGCTCCATTAACGATAAACCTGTAAAGCATTCCTAACATCCAACCATAACGAGTTTCAATCAACTGTCTAATAGAACGCATAACCAACATTTGTATCATCAACGAGATTCCATCCAGCCTTGAGAACACATCCCAATCGATTTCCTAAAGATCAAGCAAGACTAAATCAAACGTTCATTACTTGTGTTTGAATCAAAGAATACCAATAAAAGCTAAAGCAGAATATCAATGTTAGGGTTTTCGGCCATATGTGATATTAGAGAGAGAGTGATTTCAAGATAATAACAATAATTGAGGCTCAAAAATCATTTATATCCCAATATTTGTAGGCCAAGAACCTACAATGACCAGCCAGACGAGCCCAACTCAAAACAAAAACCCTTTTATGCTCCCAATCAAGTGGGCCGAGAACCCATATGGTTCCAGCCAAACAAGCTAAGATCAAAATTTAGCACAAAACAAGTTATTAACAATATTTAAATAGGCCAACGGTCCAGCGCATTTTAACCAAATTGGAATTAACCCTTTTATAACATGTGTTTCGATGAGAGTAGTTTCGAGATGAAAACAAAAATGAACAAAATAAAATAATCAAAAATAAGAGAATACGAAACACGAGTCTTCTTGTAATTTAACAGGATTTTGGGATCAAATTTCAGTTTTTTTGATAAAATTGCCACCTTTATGAAAAGATCCAAATATGGAATCTTATTGATTGAGGTACTTTCACAAGGATTCATGTTCAGCGTTATTATGGCATAAAGAAACAGGTTGATAGCAGGTATAACGGACTTAGCATGATTTTCATTGCATCAGTGATAGGATTAGGTTCAGTTAGGCACAAAGCTTAGATGGACATCACTTATATACCTGTGATGCCTCCTATCTCTTCTCAAAGCGTATTTGGCTTTCCCCATATCACCCAAATTTGACTCCAACACCCTAGTGCTTGATCGAAAATTTAATAGAAATCAATAAAAATTTTATGCTTTAAGGTTGAACGTTGGACTTAAATGCCTTTCATTCAGAATGTTTAGGACTTATTTGAATGCCCCACTCTTGTAGTTCTAGTTTTACTCTTTAAGCTTTTGAAAGACCAAATTTTTAACAGCACAAATTATATACATACTCATAATTTTTTTTTATTTTTTATTTTTTTTTATTTTTTTTAATAATAATAAACATAATAGCACAATATTTTTGGTGATCAAGACACTAACGGGCTCGTGTGACTGGGTAATTGCTTTTCTGCGTGTCCTTCGGAGAGATGTATATGGAGACATGCACATTTTTCTTTAGAATGACACTCCACAATAAGTTTAGCATATTTAGTTTATATCACTTCAAATTTTATGCACCATGGAAAGCTACCATACAAATAAATGATTGTTCTAGAGCTTTTTAAGCTTAATAACTTCACTCGTTAGGCACACAAAAACAACTTTTCTGTCATTTTCCAAAGGTTGGATCAATTTTCATTTAAAAAATGTTTTGAAGCTTCATAAAGCTGTTAACTAAATAATCATATCATTTCCCAGAGAGTTACAGAAGACACAATTTTAAAACTCAATCACCCCGGTCACTCTTATTTTTCAAGTAAATGGCTATCCCGTATGTCCACAAGTGGTAAACAGGACCAAACACACATGAGAATACATGTCCTTCCGACTTAGAAATACCAACATAATTTTAAATGAAAGAATTTAAAACAAAAACACATCACAATCGCCCCAGATGCTTTCAGTCTTTAGGTGAATGGCTATCTTGTGAGTCTACGAATAGACAATAGGACCAAACATATACAAGTATATGTCCTTCCAACTGGAGCAACCGACATAATTTTAAGCGAAAGTGAATAAGTAACCTATTAGTAACACACACACACTCTTTTAATTTTTAATTAAATTTCATAAACACACACACACACTCTTTTTGACTTTTTTTAAGTTTCTCCCCCTAAATTTGTGCAAAAATAAAAAAATGTACAAATTTACCCTCAAAAAGACTCAATCCTCGAAACGGATAATTTTAAGAAAACTCACAAGCACATTAAATTTGGTTGTTCCGACCGGTTTTGTGAATAAGTCTGCCACGTTATTATCAGTGTGAACTTGCTCAAGATGAATCAGTTTTCGGTCGTAACAGTCGCGAATAAAATGTATTTTAATATAAATGTGCTTGGTTTCTGAGTGTTGAACTGGATTGTTAACAATTGCAATGGCAGCATCATTATGACAAAAGATAGGAGTGTCAAGAAATTCCAAATCTGAGTTTTTGGGATACCAAAGACCTAACTTCGGTTGTCTCTTCATATATCTAAAAATACGTTTAACATCAATTAAACGAGAAAGTTTAGGGTTAGCCTAGAAGCGGGCACACTGCCAGACAACGAACATGATGTCAGGTTGATTGGAGGTGAGATACATCATGGACCAGATCATCGATCGATAGTACGTTTGATCTACGGGACTCCTTCCGGATCAGACGACAGGAGAGGCCTTTCCTCCATAGGAGTGGTAGCACTCTTGGAATCTTGAAATTCAAATTTTGCAAGCATATCTTCAACATACTTCTCTTGATGCAGCAAAATTCCCGTGGAGCTCTAACGAACCTGCAACCCCATAAATGTTGTCATTTCTCCCAACGAGCTCATCTCAAATCTTTGCTTCATTACTTCTTCAAATTCAGGACACAACTCAGCACTAGTGCCTAGTGGGCCCAAAAATGATATCATCCACATAAATTTGGACTGAAATCAAATCTTTCCCGACGGTTTTAAGGAACAGTTTGATCAATGTTCCCTCTTTTATAACCGAGCCCCAGAAGATGTGCCGTCAGTGTAGCATACCATGCTCGAGGATCTTGATGAATATCGTACAGTGCTTTATCTAATTTGTAGACATGATTTGGATTATGTGAGTCCACAAACCCCGGTGGTTGATCCACGTAAATCTCTTCTTAACTTCGCCGTACAGAAACGCGGTCTTAACATTCATCTGATACATCGTGAAACCCATAAATGACGCATAAGCCAGAAAGATCTGAATAGCCTCAAGTCTAGCTACGGGAGCATAGACTTCGGATCTAAACCTTTAACATGACGAAACCCACGAACGACTAACCGTGCTTTGTTTCTAACAATAACTCCCGTGTCATCTTGCTTGTCTCGGAAAACCCATCTCGTATCTAGCGCATTCTTTCCTTCCGGTAATTCAACCAATCTCCATACTTTCAATTTATCAAACTGGTTTAACTCTTCATGCAAAGCGTCCACCCAGCTTGGTTCCTGAAGAGCCATTTCCACCGATTTTGGCTCAATTTGGGAAATGAAACAAGAAAAAAAGCAATTGTTTATGTGTCCAGTCTGACTTCTGGTGGACACGCCTGTTTCAAGAGGACCTATGACGTTATCAATTGGATTATTTCGCTGAGTTCTTGATGGAATTGGTTGTTCGGGAACAGCTCCGGTAGAGGGTAAGTTAGATATATTTTCATCAATCTCAGTGAGGGGATTCTTCCATCCAGAAGGCGTCGTACTGTGCGAGTACAAAGTGCTGGAAACGTATTCATTCAGAATGATATTGGGAAACAGAGTGCTCCTGGAAATTTGACGAATAGGACTCTCCCCCTCAATTGTTGGAGCATTTTCTGAAGAAGTTGAGGACATAGTTTTAGTAACTTCTTCTGGTTGATTGACGAAGACAGGCGGAGTAACATCAAGTGGTTCTGTGAGATCATCATCCATAATTTGAGATATGTGAGATACTGCATGTAGGTCTTCTTTCTCATAATCTACGGTATCCCCACCTGAAGTTTCTGTGTTGATAACTAGAAGTACATTGAACGGATTGAAGAGTTCATTGTAATCGAACAGCCAGTTAGGACCAACACAGGCATCGGTCTCGTTTTCTTCCAACCAACGAACATCATATGATTCCAAAATTGTCACACCCCAATCTAAGGCGGAAATGTCGGGGCGTGGACTGATTGTCACAGCTCACAAGGTACTATCATGCAATATTTGAATGACAATATCTATTAATTAAATTCAATTATCAATAAATCAGATACAAACAAGTATATAATTCATACAACAATACAAATTTTATATTTCTTGATTAAAGTATTCTTCTAACTTAATTCTTCACTAAGTCTTCACCAACCTGCATTAAATTTCTACGATAACCTGCATATGCGTATAAAATAGAATATTTGTCAAAAACACATGTTGAGTGAGTAAAACACCAATATAAGACACAACAATAATAATATATAATAAATAAAGAAAGATGCAAACTGTTCATGTGAGAATAAACAGTTAAGCCATCACGTAAACAATTAATCAAACCATAAAGAAAGAAACCATAAAGAAAGGGCTCAACCAATCCATATAAATGGACATTGGTTACCAAGCAAGGACTAAACCGTTGCCATAAAAATAGACATCGGTTGCCGAAATAAGCAAATAGCGTTCAAGTAAAGCAAGTAAGCAAATAGCAAGTTAAGCATAAACTGGTATACACACAAGGATTAACAGTTGCGGTTTTGAATACTATATAATAGATAAATATGATAGATACGCACATGTCCCCAAAAAGGTTTAAAAATAAGTAAAATAGGGAAGTGATTACTCACCTTAGTAAATAAGAAACAGATAACGATTAGGTAAGAAAGCGGTAAACGAAGCTCTTCGAGAATGATACCAACGAGAAGTCCTAATAAATAATACTTGAGGAAATAAATATGGATCGTATAAAGAAACTGAAACTAGATAGTGACTCGAAAATTTATGATCGAGGTAATCTAACTAAGCTATTTATCTCATTAATTTAATATAAACTTCATTATTAAAATTTTACATAAATAGTATTACTTAATTATATAAAATTCATAAAAATACTTAAGTAAATGTTTATAAAGATTTTTATAGATTATAATAAGATATTTGTTTTAAATGTTCATTTAAAACTAAAAATGTGTTTAATGTGTTTATATATATTTTCATTATAAATAAAGATTTCTTTATAAGTAAATATCGTAAATAATAATGGATAAATAATAAATAATAATATTTGAATAACTATAATCTTTTATGAAATACTTGAATTTATATATTTCAGTACATAAATCAATAAACTTTAAATATCTATTTCAAATAAAAATTCTTTTTAAATATTAAAACATATAAATATAAATATATACACACACACACATATATATATATATGTGGCGTTTAACCAAAGTTCGTAAAAAGATCGGTTTAGATGTCGGTTTTAATAGTATAACATTTATTTAATATATAATATTAACTATATTATATTACTAAAACCTTTTAAATTAAAACAAAAATAATAAGTAATCTGCCATGGCCGGGACTCGAACCTGCGCCATAGCCGTCTCATGAGGAAACAACCACACACACCAGCCACCTGCGCTAGTGTGTTATTTTGTCTATAACTGAAAATAATAACTTAGAAACAGTACAGACGAAAGCCCCAAAATTCACTAAGAACCCTAGATGTCAATCTGTTAAACTGTTTGATATTGGTTAAATTAACGTTATGGTTAATTATCATTGATGAAAAATGACCATCATGCATATCTTAATTACCTCGTACAATTGCGAATTGAAGGCAAAAGATAACTACACCAGACGGCCATAAACGCTAACCAGAAAGGTAATTTTTAGGCTTCGATAATGAAATTGATTATGGGGGTTTGCTAGGAGATGGAATAAGGATTGTGCAGACCAAACTAATTGGATTATAATTGATGATTAAGGATCTAATGATAAACAGGTATGGACGGATCGCTTAAAAATATCAACTCGTATCGTATATGATATAGTTTCCTAATTCCTTGTGTCAGTAGGCAGTAATAGGAAAGGTGAATAATAAGGTGCAACAAATTGTTGATCTACTAATAAGGTGCAACAAATTGTTGATCTAATTCCAAGATTACAACAAAAATTAAGGTGCAAGACAACCACCAGGTCACGGGTTACAGGTTTGAATCTTGAATGCGGGTTTTGGTTGAAAGAGTAAACGGGTTAACAAATAATAATATGCATATTTTGCAAAATAGTCCCCATACTATTTAGGTGGAACAAACTGAGATTAAAGTTTAGTTTTGGGTTAAATACGAATATAGATCAAAGTTATTTTATGTATATATAAAGTGTAATAAACAATTAATTAAAATAATAAATACTCGATTAACGTAATATTTTGTCTCTTAAAATTTTCCGAATATAAAAATGGGTTGGGTAACGGATAAGAATATTAATTAGAAACACCGAGTTGTTACAAAAATTTTCTTGGTTGACTTATTGTAAACTCTGTAGGCAGTACGACCAGCATAACCAACGAAGTAACAGTCATCAGCTTTGGCCCCAAATTTTGAAGTTGACTCAAGATTTAGTAGAGTACATGGGAAACCAAACGCTCTGAAATGTGCAACTGTGGGATTATGACCATAGACAATCTCATATGGAGTTTTTATTTGAGACTTGTTGATTATCACCCGATTCTGAACATAGCATGTCGTATTAATAGCTTCTCCCCAGAAGAATAATGGTAGTTTAGAATCACACAACATAGTCCTCGCTGTCTCGATAAAAGTCATGTTTCTCCTTTCAGCCACACCATTCTGTTGCGGTGTGCGATCTGAACTGTACTGACGAAGTACCCCCCCCCCCTTATGAACAAAAATAATTCAATGAAGCATTCTTGAATTCCGTACCATTGTCATAGCGAATTCCCTTCAGCTTCAGATTCAGTTGATTTTCCATAAGAACCACAAATCTCTTGATCAGTTCTGCAGACTCTTATTTGACAAGAAAAACACCTAAGTAAAATGTGAGTAGTCATAAGTAATAACGAGACAATAAGAACTGCGAGAAAGACTCAAAAAATGAACCGGACTGAAAAGGTCCATATGTAGTAGTTGAAAAACAGATGAAATGGTATAAATCAATTTTGGCTTATGAGTTTTTCGATGATGTTTACCCAAGGCACAAGCCACACATTTTTAAGTAGTGACAAAATCTTTAATGGGTAATCCACGTTCCAAATAATTTTTAGCAAGATGGTTCAAGTTTTTCATATTAGCATGACCAAGACGACGATGCCAAAGCATGGCATTATGTTCTGACACTTTTGAAAACATGCAGGTTATTTCATCAGGAACATTTTTGTTCATGTCGATCACATAGGCATTATCTTTTCTTTGTGATCGAACGAGAACCCAGTCTTCTGGTATGATGATAGCAGGTTCAAAATCAAACACTCTTTCTTAGTAAAATGAGTTGAAAAGCCTTTATCACAAATTTGTGACACGCTCAAAAAACTGTTCTTCAACTCTGGAACAAAATTAACATTTTCGAATTTCAGAACACCGTTATGTACAGTACCCTTATGTGTAATCTTCCCCTTTTCTCCTCCCGCAAAGGACACATACCCACCATTAAATATTTGAATGTCGTGCAGCTGGGAAATATCTTCTGTCATGTGCCTGGAACAGCCACTATCAACATACCAAGGTCTGATGATATTCCTCCATAGCTATTCTTGCACGATGTGCGAGATTAATCAGACTTTGGTACCCAATCCATAGTTACACTGGGTGACCCTGACTCATCTAAGGTTGTCACAGGTTGCCATGACATGTCTTTTTTATCATTTAACATTGAATTTAAAGACTCGTTTACAGGAGATTTAGGCAACCATTTATATCTATCATTGTAAGATCTGTCATTATATGTACGAATGGATGACTTGATCTCTGGTTTTTGAGGGTTAGAAACAGACGTTTTGTCTTTTCCACTTGTTTCGTTTTAGAGACCGAAGCACATTTTCTACCCTATTTACGAAACATGTTAGGCTTGTCTGATGAGGACTAAACCTGCCAGATTTGTTTGTATTCCAATCATCGTCAGAGGGATTAGCCTGATTATGCCTGAAATTTTGCCTATAGGTATTATGAGGCATACAAGGCATATTCCTCTAATAAAATCCATAATAAGGAACATATGGACAATGTGGACAATTTCTTGCATTATGAACGGGAGTGCTACAGTTAAAACAAGTTTGACGTTTTACATAGAAATTATTTTGGACAACTCCTTGTCTAGACCAATTGTGTGGACCAGTTTGCTTTACTTGATGCCTACCACTTGTCACATTATTTAACTTATTGCCTTGTTTGTCAATAGAGCATCTCTCTTTAACAAACTTAGGCGATAAGTACTTGTTGGAGTTTTTTAATCTTTTAAAATTATTAGAAATCATACTATCAGAATTCAAAGCCTTAACGGAATCAACCACACAAGTATCCTTGTTCTTAAAAATAGAACCCACACAAACTGTCGGAATAACAGAATTCAAAATAGGTAATTTTAAAGAAACATCAGAAATAATGTCTTTATTAATTGAAACACGAGACTTATCATCCTCATCAGTCCAATCCTCAATGATTACTCTATTTGCACATGAGGAAAACACATCATAAACGTTCACTTTTGAAGTGGACGAAGTAGTTTCTACTGAGTTGATCATTTCATTATTAGCAGGTTTACCATACTTCATATCTTTAACCTTTTCTTCCTACTCTTTTATAAGAGGAAGACCTGTGTAGTTGTCATTATATAGTGTGGGTACCTGACTATATCGTATGCCCTCACCCTGATTCTCTTTCCACCATAATTGATTTTTAATCATGGAATTAACTACCTTACTGGAGCCATCAAACTTTCTAAAATCAAATTCAGCCCTTTTAAATTTTTCAGTTAGATTTAATACTTCTAACTTGGAGGATTCCAGTTCAGCAGTTAAATCAACAATTTTCTGTTTGGCATCTAGATGGTGACAACATTTCAAACTAAAATCAGATTTTAGTTTGAAAAAGTCCTTTTTCTTTTCCTCTATTTTATCCAAATAAGCCTTTTCAGTTTTCTTAAGCTTATGATTTTCAGATTTTACCATTTCCATTACTCTAAGCAAGTTACCGTTATGAGATTTGTAAAGATCTAATTTATCAATGCAAGCTTGAGAACATAAAGAAGAACTTACCTCAGAAGAGCTGGGAGAAGTGAATGCCATAATTGCAAATTGAAGTTCCTTGACTTGTTCCTCCACAGCATTTTCTTCTTCAAACTCTTCAATACGAGCAAAGTTGTCAGTTTGATTGTTTATGTTGAGAGCAGCCGTCTAATCAGACCATGAGAACTGCTAAGCAACCAAACCCCTTTCACCATCACCTAAGCTACCCCCAGCTTCTCTTCTAGCATTACCCACGGGTACCAGCGCTCTTTCCATATTTCCTTCCTTGGCTGGATTAGTGCACTCACGAGCAAAATGGCCCAGATCGTGACAGTTGTAACACCTCAGAGTGTCCTTGTTAAAACCCACCTTCTGATTATTCGGCATGTTCCAATTATTTCTTTCTGTTATCTTAGTGAATTTCTTGGCCCGAAACACTGCCATGGCGATTTGCCAATAGATATCTGTTTCCTCAAAATCATCAGGATGAATTTGATCAAGTTAAGCAGCCACTACAGGTTGAACAAATCTCCTGCAAAAAAGGCATTGTAACAGTTCATGAACCCAGCCATTAAAGCAATGTTTTCTTGAGTTTCTTTTTAAATAGAAGGAGCTTGGCTAGACTTCTGACTAGGAGAAACGCCAGATGATTGAGGCTGAGCATTAACAGTAGGAGATTGACCAGGCTTAGCAAAGAAAACTGGTGCTGGTTGTGGTGAAACATGAGAATATTAATCCTGAGCCTAAGTGGATTTTAACATTGAGAAGTTGGCTTGAGGTTTAAATTTCTTTTGTCCCTGAGTAGTCTTGAGCATTGAGAAGTTATCTTGTGAGATTAGTGCATTATTGGAAGCAACATTGTAGCCAGCTGCACTGTAGGAGTTTGCATGATTTATAGCATGTTGTTTGTCGTCCATGTTACATGCTTTGATGATAGCCATAACCTCAGACAGTGTTAACTTGTTGAGATCTTTCGTCTTCTTAATGACAGCAACATTCATGTCCCAACTTTGAGGTAATGAGTTCACCAACTTATTGTTTGTCTCAACAACTGTTAAATTGATGCTAGCAGATCTCATCTCAGTCACAAGGGCTATGAACCTCTAAATCTGAGTTTCTAATGACTCTCCCAAAACATGATTAAACATATTGAATTTTTGTCGTAGTAGATCTTGACGACTTCTCTTCATGTCTTCATTTCCTTCATACACCTCAATCAGTGTTTCCCACAATTCCTTAGCAGATTGCAATTCTCTAATGCCCAGGGCAATATCAAGTGAGAGTTCCATAGTCAAGGTTGAAAATGTCTTTTCATCCTCTTATACTTTAGCAATATCATCATCATACATAGCAATAGGCTTCACAGCAATTTCAGTTGAGTTCTCACGTTGGTAAGTAATAACTTGGGGACCCCTAAGTATGCTTCTCCATATTTTGGCACCTTTCATCTTAACATACATCTCGAATCGAAACTTCCACTCGCAAAACCCCTCATGAGATAGCAGACGGGGCACGCGAGTGATGGTCCCCATTATGGAGTCCAGTTCTTGATGGAGTGAAGCATTGGATGAACCATTACCATTAGTTAATTGATCATTTTTAGTTTAATCAGTCCAAAAGTAAATTAAGTCCAAGAATTCAAAAGTCCAATACACTTGGCCCAAATTTGATGGATCAGGCCCAACTATGTTCATAGTCCTCGTCGACCGATAACCAAAGTTGACCGAGAAATGAACGTGGTGACCGAGAACCAAGGATGTTGACCGAGAATCACGGATTTTGACCGAGAACAAAGGAATGTTGACAGAGAACTCTTAACACTGGCCGAAAATGATCAGATTTAAGAGAGGAAACTTGAAAGATTGGCCAAAAACCCTCAAATCTACCCGAGAACTGATTATACTGGCCGAGAACTAGAAAATCAGTTGATTTTTGTAACAACTGACTCCCTAAATTAGAGGGATTTGAATAAGTTCCAAAGATAGCACAATATTTTACCAAAACAATCCCTTTTCCTCTACTCCGATTAAAAACTCGCCGGAAAACAACCAAACACTAATCCCACTTAGATCTTAAATCTGTTGATATTAAAACCGAGCCTTGAATGGTTCAAAAGGCTCTGATACCAATTATAAGTCCCAAAGATGGATCTTTCAATATGATATCAACACATTTCAACGATATTGCGGAATATATCATAAGGTGATTCAAGACAAACAAGCAAATACGTAAAGAACACAATGGGATGCTTCAAAACACATGTTATATTAACATCGGGTGCTTAAGAACTTGATTACAAAGATTTTCATTTGTAGAACCAAATATGATGTCATCGACATAAATCTGGACGAGGAGAAAATCATCACCAACATTCTTATAAAATAGAGTACAGCCCACTGTTCCTCGTCTGAACCCATTATCGGTCTGATGGTCAGCAAGTGTTCCGTACCAAGCTCTCAGGGATTGGTGTAGACCATAAAGAGCCTTGTTTAATCGGTATACATGGTCTGGTAAATCCGGATCTTCAAAATTAGGAGGTTGTAACACGAATACTTCATGAAGTTCTCCATTTAGAAACACACTGTTGACATCCATTTGATAAACTTTAATATTCTTGAAATATGTATAGGCCAATATTATTTGTATAGCTTCCAATCGGGAAACATGAGCATACACTTCCGTGTAATCTTAACCTTCTTGTTGATGAAAGTTTTGCACAACCAAACGTGCTTTATTACTCACAATGACCCCACGATCATCTTTCTTGCACTTAAATGCCCATTTTGTTGAAATTGGCTTCTTAACTCGTGCAGGCTTGTCAGTAAGATCCCAAACACCCAGTCGATTAAACTGTTGCAATTCTTCTTGCATTGGTTCTACCCATGATGAGTCTTCAAGCGCCTTACGAACATTCGTTGGTTCCATTTGAGATAAAAAAGCAAGTGTATTTTGCGAGATTCATGATTCCTGAAGAGTTCATATCGGCATACGCACACAATACATTAACATCACTCGAAGTAGCAATCTGATGACGTGTTTGTAAACCAATATCAAGATCACCAATAATGTTGTCCTGACGATGATATGCATGAATTCGAAGAGTTGGATTCTCATGCACAACAATATTATCTGCTAAATAAGTCAGATTCTCTTCAGCATCATGAGATAATTCACTAATCTCATGACTTTCAGGAAATTGAGCTGAAGAAGAATCAATAAAATGACCATCATCTGATGATATAGAGATAACATCAGATGTAACAGGAAGATCATCTTGTGGAACATCATCATAATTAGAAACAGCATGTCTTGGTGGTAAGAATTGATCTTCTAGGTAAGCACGTGCCAAATCTTCATCAGGTTGACAACTATTAGAGTAAATGAATTAAATAAACTTTCATAGTCAAACATCCAATCAGGTCCTATTCCAGTGGGAGGTGTGGTGTATCTTTGGCAGTCAACATGGTACCACTCTGCAACACAACCCGAAGTAAAATTAAACACTCGTTTCATAGGTGATGCATAACCCAAGAAATAACCTTCAATTGCTTTTTCTTTGAATTTTCACGCATCTTTCTTCAACATGGTACAAGGACACCCAGATGGTTCCAAATACTTTAAATTAGGATTTCTTTTGTTCAGAAGCTCATAACTTGTCTTTTGTAGCTTTTTCACAGTTAGAACACGATTAAGTGTGTAGCAAGCAGTATTCCCAGCCTCATTCCAGAATTGAACTGGAAGCTTAGAATCTGCCAGCATTGTACGTGCAGCTTCAATCAGTGTTCGGTTCTTTCTTACAGCAACACCATTCTGTTGAGGTACATATGGAGCACTGTATTCTCGATGAATTCCTTTCTGAATGCAAAAGAAATCCAAGACATTGTTCTTGAACTCCGTAACATTATCACTCTGAATTCTTCTCACCTTATGTTTATACAGTGATTCGATCTTTGTGATTAAATTTTGAATGAGAACTGGTGTATGATCTTTTGAGCTCTTAAATAACACCCATGAATATCTTGAATAGTCATCAGTGACAACTAAACAATACCAACAATACTCTCACAATTCACAGGACCAAACAAGTCCATTTGAAATCATTCCAAAGGAGTATCAATGGAGTTAATTAACTTAGATGGATGTGACTTCTTTCTCTATTTGCCCTTTTTGCATGTAACACAGTGATCTGTCAGTTTGAAGTGTTTCAAGGAAAACCCATCAACCAAATCATTTTCCATAAGATAATTTATCTTTCTTACATGAATATGACCCATACGCCTGTGCCACATTATCGAGTCTTTGTTAGTTACTTTTGAGACAAAACATGTTTCAACAGAAGTGGTTACCTTAGAAGTCATATTTAACACAAAAATATCATTTGATCTAGGAGATCTCATAACAACCATATCCTTAGGAATAACATATACTAGTTTAACTATTATGCACTCCTTGTCATTAAATACTATAGTGTACTTCTTATCACAAACTTGAGATACGCTCAAAAGATTGTGATCCACTTTATCACAATAATTAACCTTCCAAAATGTAATCTGACCATTTGAAACATCTCCTTCTTTTGTAATCATTCCCCCAGAATTACCCACAAAAGCAACATACCCTCCTTGAATATTCTTGATATTTGTTAAAAGATTGATATTGCAGGTAATATGACGAGAGCATCCACTATCCATAATCCAGTTTTCACCAGCTATAGTCTTGGATGAACTCTGCACACAGAGGTAAAATGATTAGTTCAAAAAGGCAGCCCAGGCCTCAGTCTTAGGCACCTCTTTAGTTACATTTGAAACATTAATTTTGACAGAATCCAAATGTGGGTTAGCTGCTTGTGAATATGTCATAATTCTCTTCGACCTTCGTCTTAAAATACGCAGCTTGAACCACATTCGTGTTCACATTCTTGCAAATTGGTTCCACATGAACAAATTTCAGTCTTAAATTACTCGAGTTCTCACTAACATGAATCACTTTGCGAGGATTCACATTTGAAAACATTACGTGAGTTTCATCATCACACGACACAGGCCTTTTCAGAATTTCCTAAATCACAGGAACGGATTTGATTTGTTCCTTGATAAATGGATGGAGATTCTGTGATTTCTTCATACCACAGTTTCTAACAACATTACCTTGTTCGCCACATAGAAAACACGTTCTCATATCAACGCACTCAGGTTGTGATTTGGTATGGTGCAATTCTAGGTTGATGAAACACACCAGGAATAGGTCCTTTGTTTAAATCATCAAATGTAGCATATTTCTTTTTCATGTAGAAATCAAGATTTGAGCAATTAGCAAAACTTTGTAAAGTTTCAGTTCCAGTTGAATTAACAAAGTGAACTTTCTTATCAGATTTTAGTAATTGGTTGGTTTTGACCCAGGGATCTGTTATGTTTGATGTTTTGGAAATAACAAATGCATGTTCAAGATCTTGTATCTTAGAAGTTTCATTTTGAAACACACTTTCTATCAATTCGGGTTTGATAAGATTAAGCGGAATGTCTTTCTCAGTGAATACTTTACTAATTCCTTTCTTTGAATCTCTTTGTTAACCAGATACTTCAATAATTTCATTCAATAAAATTGAAGAATTTCGAAACTTGTCTAATTTACTTTTTAAATTAAGAACCTCATTTTCAAGTTCGGTTATCTTAGTTCTATGTTTAAGAATCTCTTGAACTTGTTTATCATTAATGGTCATTTTCACTGACAATTATGCTTTCAAATCATGGTTACTTATAAACAAACCTTCAATATTCTCCCTAGATCTCATTTGTGATTCTAGTGATTGTCTATATGTATCCTTGATTGAAACAAGTTCTTTCACTAATGAATCATTATGAGCATTAAGTAAATCAATTCTAGACTTAATAGTTTCACATTCAGAACAAGACACGTTTTTAGAATCAGAAGAAAAACTAACCTCGTCAATCTTAGCTATGCATGCAAATGAAGTTGATTGCATGTGACAAGAATCATCTGAATCCGATTCCGAATCATTATCAGAGAACAATTCATTTCTACTAGCATCTTGAAAACTGTCTGTCAGCTCAAACATTGCCAGATTTGCTTGATTATCATTTCACAGTAGTCTTTGAGTCCAGTCAGTTCCTTCAACCGTGAGAAGAGCTTGTGATCCTGAGGCTTTAGAAGGACTACCACCAGAAGGCTTTTCAGACGAGTCATTACCCCTCTTTCCAGAAATTTTGTCTTGATTTCGAGGTCCATTATACTCCTTCTTTGGCTTATCACACTCTTTGGCAAAATGATCAAACTCTTGACAATTGTAACATTTGACCTTCAATTTATCAAAACCAACTCATTTGTATAGAGAAGGTAAGTTTTTGCTAGTTCGTTGCATAAACTTCTTCACCTTTCTAACAATCATGGTCATATTCCATTTGAGATCCATTAACTCCAAATCATCTGGATCGATTTGGTTATAATCTTCATCGGTCAGCTCACTCGTAGAAATCTTGCTACCAACCAAGTTTTCATATGATGTCATGAACGCACTAAGGAATGCAAAATTTTTCTCCGCTTCATTCATGTTAACATTAGGTAGTGCCGTGAAGCCATTAGTAGTTGAACCCCCAGAAATATTATTAACCCCAAAAGCCATGAAGCATACATTAGGATCACTATAAGAAGATGATCCATCTTGTAAAGTTTGAGTAAGAAATGCAGTAATTGGAGCTGCAAAACTACTCAAAGGCAAACATCCTCCATTCAATGCCGGGTCTTGAGTTTTTTGATGACTTTTGACATTTTAAGTCATACTCTCTATCTTCAATATTTTGCATGAACTCCAATGTTGTTAGATCTTCATTCTTGAAGTAATGGTTTTCTTTAAGCACCATGAGAAAAGTTGAGTATGAACCAGGTACAGCATTCTTCACATTATCAATTTTATCAGACTAACTTGGTTCCATTTTTAACTTATTCATCTCAGCAATAAGATGACTGAATCTTGTAAGCATTTCTTCCACGGTCACTCCTTTCAATAAATTAAAGTTTTGAAATTAAAACTTTAACATCACCTTCTTACTTTCTTTAGTGTTACCCATACTTCTCATCTTGATGTGTTGGAACAATGATGAACATAACTTAATACTCCCTACTTGATGAAAGATATTGTTAGGTAATGCCATAGTCAAAGTAGAGTATGCTTTAGTCTCGATCTCTAAATCTTTCTTCTCTTCTTGAGATTATTGAGTAAATGCTTTAGGTGTAAAACTAGTAGTCTCATTTTCAACCATAGGCACAATGTACACATCATCAAGACAACACAAACAATCAGGATGTACAGACCCGAGATGTGTCCTGAAACGTGGTTCCCATTTAGCAAAATCACTAAATTTCATCAATCGAGGACATTTCGAAGGAGATTCAATTTCGGTATCAAGGTGTAAAATTTGCTGCACTAGTACATTCTGAGAAGTCAGTGCGTAATAACCAGCCATTTTTAGTAAAATAAATGTTTAAATCTTAACAAATTCAAACTTAAGGGTTTAAAATGAAATTTGATGATGAATGGAGAAATTTATGATGAATGAGAAACTGTAACGAATGACAGAATGCGAATGAAGTTGTGGATGATTGACGAATGAAAATAACGAATGAAGTAATGTATGGATAGCGAATGAGTAAGTGAACGGATTATGAATTAGTGATGAATGAATAGCGAATGAGTGACGAATGAGTGAATGAATGAGTAGAGAATGGTTGACGAATGACAAATTCTTAATAACGAATCAAGTTTAGTGATGAATGATCAACACGAATAAGTGACGAATGAATGATGTTGGCCCTAGTTTTATGGTTTGAGCTTGTTTGTATTTATTTGGGCTTGGTTTTGGGTGAATATGTAAACCGAGAACACAAAGTGTTCTCGGTGGGCTTTGTGTTGTGTGGGCCGGCTTTGGTTGTTATCCCTATATATAGAGATATGGTGTATAGGGTTATGTTGTTCATTCTGATTATTATCAAGTATTGTAAGTGCTTAAGCACCCGACGTATTCAATATATACGTGTGTTTTTTGAAGCAATTCCATGTTAGTTTACTTGTTATTATTCGTGTTCTTGAATCACCGAGGATTGGTATTCCGCACCAATACTCGTTTGGTTGATATCATATTGTAGTGATCCAGATTCGGGACTTACAATTGGTATCAGAGCCTTTGACGAATTCAGGCTCGTTATTGTGATATCAACGGATTCAAGATCGTATTGTTTTTGGTGGTGTAGGAACTTTTCCGGCGAACAGTTGATCGAAAGAGAAGGCTGAGTTATTTTTGGGTAAAGATTGGGTTAACTTGGAAACATATCATCATTCCCTAATTTACGAAATTTTGTTACAAGAAAACTGGAAAGATTGTGGATTTCGGTCAAAAGATTTATTCAATAAACCTAGTTCTCGGCTTGCTTAGTTTTCGGCCACATCTTGCCCAAAATCAGAGATTTCGGTCAAATGATCTTGTCAACTTTTGTGGTTATCGGTCAATTGATTTGGTCAACAAGGGCAGTTCTCGTTCAACGAATTGTCAACATTTTGAGTTCTCGGTCAAGGGGAGTTTTCAGTCAAAAGTTTGGTCAACTAGAGTAGTTTTCGGTCAAATATTTTGGTCAACCGTGTGTTCTCGGTCAACATCAGTTCTTACCTTAGTTCTCGGCTCAAAGTCTTTGTTCTCTGCCCAGTCAGTGCTTGGGCTTGTCTTATTGGACCTAAAATAAATCAGTAACAGTTTTGAAATGGCCCAGTTAACCAATGGCAGCAACTCAACCAACTCGTCACTTCACCAAGAACTTGATTCAATCATGGGTACTGCTACACGTGTACCTCATTTATTATCCCCTGAAGGGTTCAATGAATGGAAATTTCATTTTGAACACTATGCCAAGATGAAAGACTCAAAATTTTGGAAAAGCATCGTGAGAGGACCTCAAATAATCACCTACCAAAGGGATGGATCAACCGAGGTCTTTATAAAGCCAGTTGCTCAATATGATGATGCTGATTTTGAAAAGGTCGAAGAAGATGAGAAAGCTCTTTCAACTCTAACTATGGCACTCACACCCGAGATTGCACTTCAGTTTAGAGAACTCCGATCGGCTAAGTAGTTGTGGGCCGCGCTGATAGAAGTTTATGAGGGAAATGAGGATATGAAAAGAAGTCGTCAAGACCTGCTGCGTCAGAAATTTAATATGTTTAATCACGTTCTAGGAGAGACACTGGAATCTCAGCTTCAAAGGTTTATATCCCTTGTTACTGAGATGAGAACTGCTGGAATCTTTCTAAAAACCTCAGAGATTAACAACAAGTTAGTGAACTCTCTGCCAAAGAATTGGGACATGCATGTTGCAGTCATTAAAAAGACCAAAGAAATTAACAGAATGAGCTTGACTGAGATGATTGCAACTATTAAGGCCTGCGATATGGATGATAAACAGCGGGCAATAAATCATGCTAGCTATTATAGCGCTGCTGGATATAACGTTACTTCTAAAAGTGCCCTTATGTCTCAAGATAGTTTCTCACTATTTAAGCCCTCTCAACTACCACCACCGGGAAACTTTCAGATGTTCTCGTCCACCCTTGGTCAATCATTGTCATCAAATTCACCTAATCCAGCTCCAGTATTTTTTACCAAATCTGGTCAATCAGTTAGTGCTTCTGGCAAAACCACTTCCAGTGTAAACCCCAGCCAGATTCCTACCATACCTAAAGAAACTCAAGAAAATATTGCATTAATGGAAGGATTTATGAATTGTTACCATGCGTTTCTGGCTGGAGATTTGGTCCAACCCATGGCTGCTACTGAATTTGATCAGATTCTTCCGGATGATGTTGAAGAAATGGACATCTCGTGGCAAATTGACATGGTGGTTTTCCGTGCTAAGAAGTTTACCAAAAGGACGGGTAGAAATAACAGGAACATGCCAAATAATCAAAAAGTGGGTTTTAACAAGGAGACTCTCATGTGTTACAACTGTCACGAGCCGGGTCACTTTGCTCGTGAATGCACCAATCCGGCTAAAGAGGGGAATACGGAAAGGGCCTTGGTTCCAGCTGGAAATGCTCGGGGTGAAGATGGAGGTAGTTCAAGTAATGGGGAAAGAGGTATGGTTGCTCAAACGTTCTCATGGGAATGACAGATGGATGCGCTGAATATTGGAAATCAAACTGCTAATTTCACAACAGTTGAGGAATCTGAAGAGGAAAACACTGCTGAGGAGAAGGTTAAGGAGCTCCAGTTTGCATACATGGCGTTCACTTCTCCGGAATCATCTGAGGTACGTTTTCAACCATGTTCTTTAAATTGTGGTGCGAAAATTGAAATGTATCAACTTCATAATGACAATCTAATTAGAGATATGGAAAGAATAAAATCAGAGAGTTTTAAACTTAAGAGAAATGAAAAAGGGTTTTTAGATAAAATTGAATCTCTCAACAAAGATATTAAGAAACTTAAGTCTGATTTTAGTATTAAAAGCTATCACTATCTTGATGCAAAACAAGAAATCGCTGAGTTGACTGCTAAACTGGAAGCCGCCAAATCTGAAATTCTAAATTTGACTAGCAAGTTTGAAAAGACTGAACTTGATTTTAAGAAATTCGAGGGGTCCAATAAAGTTGATAACTCAATGATTGAGAACCAGTTGTGGTGGAAAGAAAATGAAGGTAAGGGGATAGGTTTCAGCCAAGTTCCCCCACCATACAATCACAATTATGTCCCTACTCCTGTCACCAAAGAACAGAAAGAAAAGATAAAGGATATGAAGTATGGTAAACAAGACAAAGGTGATGGAACCGGCTCTACTGATGCTGGTTCGTCTATTTTAAAGATGAACAATTCTAATGTGTCTACTTCATGTGCAGAAAAATTAATTGTGAAGGAGTGGACTGATGAGGATGACGACCCTTGTTTCGATTTTGACAATAACTTTGTTTCTAATGTTTCTTTAGAACTTCCTGTTTTGAATTCTGTTATTCCGACTGTTTGTGTGGGCTTTGTTTTAAAGAGCAAGGATACTTGTGTGATTGATTCGGTTGAAACCTTAAATTCTAATAATGTGATTTCTAATAAAAACAAAATTTCAAAAAATTCAAAAACATCATAAAATATGTTGCACCTAAGTTTGTCAAGGAGGGATGCTCTAATGACAAACAAGGTAATAAGTTTAAAAGGCAAAATGTGAATTCTCGCAAATCTAAACAGACTGGTCCACACAACCAGTCCAGACAAGGAGCTGCCCAGAGTGAATTTTTCATAAAACGTCAGACATGTTTTAACTGTGGCACTCCTTGTCATATTGCCAGAAATTTTCCATATCGTCCGTACATTCCATACTACGGATTTTATCAAAGGAATATGCCATGTGTGCCTCATAATGCATATAGGCAAGGGTTTAGACATTATTCGGCTAGTTCCTTTGATGATGATTGGAATCGAAACAAATCTGGCAGGTTTCGTCCTCATCGGACCAAACCCAACATGATCAAAAGAAGGGTTAGTAAAGGTGTTTCAAGTTCAAAATCACATATAAACACTAACACTAGACCTAAACAGGAGAAGAAAACGGTTTCATCTAATAATTCTACGTCTAAGGCATCGGAGATCATGACAACCATTCATACTTAAAATTCGAAATCTTCCAGACATAAATGGTTGCCTAAGTCTTCGGCGAAAGCATCTAATCATTCTATTTTTGATGATCAAAAGGATATGTCATGGAAATCCGTGACAACTGTAGACGAATCAGGGTCACCCAGTGTAAGTATGGACTGGGTACCAAAATCTAACTAATCCCGCGTTTCGTGCAGGGACAGTGTTACACCCCGTAACAGCAGCGGAAACGTAAACGGGATGCAACAGACACCTCTGATATCAACCACATTGTTTATAAAGAAAACTGAATACATTAATATACTTCAAATTACATTATCTCATATTTCATTACCGTCTAGGTGATACACACATCATACAATACGATACATAATTCTATTTATTATAATGTATCCTAACATCCCGCACGCAAATCATACACACATCAAGCACTTAGCACATAAGCAATCACTTCATTTTAATTGTACCTGAAAAGCATGTGAGAAAAACGGGTCAACTACGAATAGTTGGTGAGTTTCACAATTCGGGTAAACCATGATAAATCATTATCAAAATATAATATTATCGATGTAATTATGCTGAGCCCACAAGTGAAACCTCTGACTATCACACACAACCCCCGTGGCATATCCCCCGCCCACGGACCTGCCCCAAACCGCTATGTCTAACATTACATAGCAAAATAAATAACAACAAAATAGACATGTGCAACTGGCTGGGAAACATCAGCAAATCCATGCCGGACCAGTTGGGTTTGTCAGACCAATAGTACTATCCACACTCTACCGGCTTTCAGTTAATCACTTGTGTTCCGGGGCCTTAGAATGTTAGCAACTCAGACAATTACCATCTTAGTACATTTCCGTACGATTCCCGTACAATAAAATATATATAAATCCACGCAAATCCATGCGTTCAGTATGTACTTAAACATTTCAGGAGTAAGATGCTTCCGCCCCGGGAAAATATTTAAAAACAATTCAGAAAAAGGGGCTCGTGAAACTCACCTTAGCACATGCAAGCAGGTACAACAGTCATTATTAGTTAACACGTCCAATCTGTAATATGATCCCTACGATCGTTATTTTACAATTATAGTTTATATAATCTTTAACCGTATCAACCGGTACATCTAGGACACTGTTAACCCAGTACTGTACCCATTCCGGGGGCAATGTTAACCCATAAACACTTATAGGGACATCTGGGGACACTGTTAACCCAGTACTGTACCCATTCCGGGGGCAATGTTAACCCAGAAACACTTCTAGGGACATCTGGGGACACTGTTAACCCAGTACTGTACCCATTCCGGGGGCAATGTTAACCCAGAAACACTTCTACGGACTCAGATTGTGATATCGTTTAGAGTTCTATAGTCAAATTTACTATTAGTTTGTTTTCCCCGTTTTGCGTGCCCTGCACGGTTATCCGTTTTTACGTTTCAAAAATGAGTTTGGTCACACACGTCCCGAAAATAGTGGTTGACTGATAATTTAACTAAAGATGTGAAATTAGAGCTCGGTTTAGACGCCCCGATTGGCCGCGGGACCCGTTTCCGTCTTTAGTGCACCGGAAACTGTTAAATCGTTTAAAATTATCCAAATCATCCGAATTATTTTCGGATAATTCATTTTTACCTGTTTAACTCAATTATATGAAAATAGTTTATTTTTAGGGTTTTTATACACCGGTCAGCTCGTTTAGGCGAACTTTACCGGTTTACGCGTTTTAAGCTTTAAAAGTTTGATAATTAGCACAAATAATTATCCGTTTAATCTCGGATCTTGAAATTTTGCACAAATCACTTTTTGACAGTGGGGAATTTTATAAAAATATTTCCAGAATTAATTTTTATATTTAAAATTTATTTATCTATTTTTAAACACCATTTAAACACTAAATATGTCGTAAATACCAAACGACCTTAGAAAAATCTCAAATTTTTCCTGGGTGTCCCCTGCCATCCACATAGTCCCCTGTAATTTTTCCATAATCAAAATCTCTCTTTACATGCCATTTTCACTAAAACCGAGCAAGAAAACCCTAGAACTCGTTTAACCGAAAAGCCTACTTAGACTTCTCCAACTGACCTCAAATTTTGTGTGTGACTTATACATGATATAAAAAGTTTATCTGCAATTTTACAGAATTTTTCATGATATTTAACTATTTTTCACCATTTTTAGCCCAAACCGAGCATTAAATTCACCAAATATTCATCCTTTATCCAAAAATTACCAAAAATTGACAGAACTCATATTTTCATGTGTTTAACACCTCTGTAAAATGTCATGACCTAACTCTAAACCTACCACAATCTGTCCAAAAACTCCAAAACCGAATATAACCGAATATACCTTTCGTTTTTCGCCACTACAAGCTACAAACTCGTCTTTCTGCCTTATCTACCACTACATACAGAGCCTACAACCAACATACCACAATACCAAGCAAGTTACACTCACAATCAAGCCTCTTACACTCTAGTTTCGGTTATTGTTTCAAAACTAAAGTTTAAACCGTAAAAATTCGTTTT
This sequence comes from Bidens hawaiensis, assembly GCF_021521415.1. Lineage (NCBI taxonomy): Eukaryota > Viridiplantae > Streptophyta > Magnoliopsida > Asterales > Asteraceae > Bidens > Bidens hawaiensis. Next base: position 57,077 of record NW_027493527.1, on the reverse strand, counting down.
TGGTCCGTTTAACTCCTTTCTTGGACCAAGATCCCTTGTATAACTCGTATACATCACTTGATCATGCCAGAATCGGTTTTCATCTTTGAAACCTCATTTTCTTGCAAATAAACTTAAGAAACGAAGATGGAAACGTAAATAACTCGTTCTTTACCCCGGTTTTCTTGCTCCAAATCTCGGTTTTTGAGTGATAATGTGGAGAGGAAGAAGGATAATGCCATGGTTGTGTATAAAAAAAATAACAAGAACTTGGGGTAAAACCCCTTTAGTCCGATCGGAATGTGAGGGGGGTGGGGTGGGACCCACTTCTCAATTTCTAGCCACTCATTTGGATTTCTAAAATCCGGATAATGTTTTGGATAATCTGGTTCAGTTCATTTTTCGGTTAAATGTTTAATTCGGCTTAAAACGAGGTTAAAACGGTCGTTTTTCGGCTTAAAAATGAAATTTATATAAATCCGATTTAAAACTTTAAAAACTTAAAACATGGTATTTATTAGCTTGAAACATCATATTATTAATAATAGCGCATCTTTTTCGGCTTGATCGATCGTCTCTTGCTCGGTTTGGTATTAAAGGTTTCGTTTAATGTACCGACGTACCATTAAATCGAAATTCTTTTTCTGTGCCATACTTTACTTATCCCGAAGCATTAATGCTTCGTAAAGTCACTAAATATTATAGATATCGTCTATAATTGAACCCTCGATTCGTTCGGGTTTCAATAACTATCGATCGATTAATCGCATATTCAATACGATGAATTATATATTCACGTACAATCAATACAGTGAACCATGTATTCCCGTATAATTATTATGGTAATTCATGTACCCGACATTAAATATGACGTAACTATTGTCTACCGGTTAGGGTATACCTGGTTTAGTCGGAATCGTTACATTCTCCCCCCGTTAAGAAATTTCGTCCTCGAAATTTTACACGCCCGCTATCCCCTTCCGAGAGAAAGGTGGGGGTTTTTCCTTCAGAATTCACCCTCGCGTTACCAGGTATAATCCGGTCCTCGCTGTGAATTCCACTTAATCTTAATCAATAAAGCTTAGTGTGTCCAAACTGTTTAGTTTTCCCGTCTACTATCTCTACGGAATTATTTATCATATCAAGCATGTCTTCTATGAGTACCTCCATTACTGGTACTTTCGTTGCCTCATCGCTTAGGTACTTTTCAATCCGTATACATGGCAAAACGTCATGTATAGTACTTAGCCCCTGGAGTACTTTAATCGATAAACTAAATGACCAATCATGGAGATAGTCTCTTGAGGTCCAATATATTAAGGAGCTATTTTCGGTTTTTCCAAACCTCATATCACCTCTCTAAGGTGATGCCTTAAAAATGCCTTGTCACCTTCTTCCAGTGACAATGGTTTCCTTTGAAAGTTGGCATAAATCCTTTGCCAATCTCGCCCTGCTTTCAACTTATCTTAAATATTATAAATCCGATTGGTTGATTCTTGAATCGATTCAAATCTTATGGCTTAATTGAAGCCCATTTTCAATTTAACAATTTGGTGATAATTACTTCACCCATAGAAAGCTTCAAGTTCTCGATGCTTCCCTCCCCGCCTTCCAATAATGGAAGTAGGATGACTATTTCGATCTGAGATCATTGAAAATGGTACTCCACGATGAGATACCATTTCACCATCATGAATTTGGGCGAGAATTCATTGTGGTAATCGTCATGGATTGGGATGAAATGCGAGGATTGGTTAATCGATCCGCGATTACCCAAATTGCATCATGTCTTTGATATATCTTGGGAATTTGCGTCCCGAAATCCATTGTAATTTATTCCCACTATCATTGGCGAATTTTCTGTCGTTGTGGCGTTCCCTAGGGTTTTCGGTGTGCAGCCTTATCTCTTGCATAACTTAGATATTCGCCAACATACGTAACCATATCTTTATCCAAACTCGGCCATTAATAAAATCCTTTCAGATATTCGTATCATCAATAGTCTATTCCGATCCCGGATGTATGGAATATTTCGATCTATGCGCTTCGTCCATGATTAATTCACGAAGGTCATGGAGGGTCGGGATCCAAACCCGATTTTTGAAATAGAGAATTTCGTCCACGCGCTGTTCGAAATTCTTCTCATTGCCGTAAAGTCCCTCCTTTTCCAATTGTTCCTCTTCCAACGCCTCACGTTGAGCGACTCGAATCAGGTCCGAAAGGTTCGACTGGACTATCATCCCTAGCGCTCTCACTCGTAATGGCTTAACCCGATCTTTCTTACTCAAGGCATCGGCTACGACGTTAGCCTTGCCGGGGTGATAACGGATGTCACAGTCATAAATTGCTTGCAACTCGACCCATCTTTGTTGAATATGAGACTGCGGTCTCTTATCATCTACAAAATTTGAACGTTTGTGTCGTACAAAGGATTATGAGTTGGGTAATGCTAAAAATTCTTCAATAAACCGCTGATAGTCTCCGGCTAGTCCTAAAAATTGGCGCATTTCCTTTGTCGCCTTGGGTGACTGCCAATTTTAATGGTTTCTATCTTATTTGGATCTACGTGAAATCCTTGTTGCTTTACAACATGACCAAGGGATTATGCTTTCTGTATTCAAAATCACATCTCGAAAACTTCGCGTACAACTCCTCTTGCTTTAACACTTCCACAATTTTCCTTAACCGTCGTTCGTGCTCTTCTTTACGTTGCAAATATATCAAAATATCATCAATGAATGCTATAACAAATTTGTCAAAATAAGGTTTACAGACTCGGTTCATGAGTTCCATGAACATTGCCTGCGCATTTGTTAGTCCGAAAGGCATAACTAAGAACTCGTAATGGCCGTAGCGAGTTCCGAAACGCTGTTGTTGCAACGTCTTCCTCATGGATTTTTCATTTGGTGATAACTATATCTAAGATCAATTTTCTAAAAATAAATCGCCCCTTGCAGTTGGTTAAACAGATCATTTACTTCGAAGAAGTAAATACCTATTCTTAATCGTCACTTTATTCAATTCTCCCTAATCAATACATATCCTAACACTTCCGTCCTTCATTTCCCAAATAACACTGGTGCAACCCATGGTGACTAACCAGATCGTATAAAACCTTATCCAATAATTCTTGCATTTCAGTTGGTGCAAGTCGGTAAGATGCTTTAGCAACAGGGCAGCTTGAGGTATTAAATCGATTCTGAATTCGACCTGTCGGGTTTCTTCTGGGAAAACTTCTGGATATTTACGTATCACCGAAACATCTTCTATATGTTTTCTTTTAAATACTTTTCTCTGTATCTAATCGCTTCATCGTCCGAAAGAGAGCTTCTAATCATCTGCTTTTCATATTTGATTTCAGCTTCATGTTGAGTTAGCCAATCCATGTTAACTATTACGTCAAAACTTCTTAATTTTACTGGTCGTAGTTCAATAAGGAAAGGTTAATCGTTCAGAATAATAGGACAATTCCGAACAATTTAGTTAACCATTAGGGGTTTACCGTTAGCGATTCTACAGTATAGGGTTCTATAGTTTCACTAATCGGTATCTTTCCAAATGATAGGAGGTTAACAGGAACTAACTTCTATCGGCGACCGTAAGAATATCACTGAAGCCTATTGATTTAAAACTACAACACACTTAACACCACAAAAGCACGGCTCCTTGCTTGATCAGAGGTTGATGCTTGTCATGAGGTTCGTCTTCCAACGACACCTTGGTTCAACCTTGGGCAAATTCTCTTGAAACGTTCTGTACTGCCACATTCATAGCAAGCACAACTGTTTGGCATAATTTGATTTCTTTGGGATGGATTGTTATTGAAGCTGTTGGGTTCGGAGTGGTTGTACACGAATGGGTTGGGGTTGCCGGTTCACATGGCTTCAATTGGTTCTACAATTGGGGCATTACGTCCATCTTTACCACACCTGTGGCCTACTATCACTCGACATTCTTCTTCCTGCCGATAACCATATTTTCCACATTTAGGGAAGGACCATTTATCATTTCTCTTCTTTAACACTCGTCGTCTCACCTAACGTCCTTCCAGTCCACTTCCCATAGAGTCAAATATATCAATGCTGGCTTGTGACACAACCCTTCCAAAGGTTGTATATTTTACAGGATTGACTATACTCCTTATCGATGGAGTTAGTCCCCAATATAGCGCTCACTTCGCTTAGTTTCAGGAGTAATTAGCCATGTTACCAGACATGACAATTCCTTTAAACGATTAGCGTGTTCTAAGTGATCAGCACACAATATTTTCTATCTTCCATAGCTCAGTTTCCAATCTCTGAACTTAATTACTTGAATAAAAGTGCTCTAGCCCAAGAATTTTAAATTCCGACCATATCATCTGAGTAAAAATTTTCTAACTATAATTTTGTACCATCGTGTTCCATCACGATACAACATAATCTACCAACATATCTGTAGCATATTTCACTACACAATGTTCTAGACTCTTACCAATATCCTTAACCATTTCGATCTTTTCTATCCACTAGCTAATCTATTCCTCCCTTTACCATCAGTAAACTATTAATAATTTCCTTAACACAACCAACAAACATATCCTTCATACCGGATCTAATTCATTACGACTACTATTCATGTTTAGTTTATAACTAATACTTGTAGTCATAATAGTATTCGGTGGGACATTATCACTCTTAGTAATAACACTAAGAATTGAAATATTCATAATCATGTGGTTGCACGATCTATAATTCTGCGATCACATTTGCATCAACCCTAGCAGTGATCTGTGATACGACTTTTGGTATCATCATCTGCTATCTTTGAGCAATCAACTGAATCATATCAATCTCCATCATTGGAGTTGCTCTTTTTATGTCATCCTGCCGTACCCATCCCGTACGCAGTAATCAATACTAATCTCACCATATAACTCGTTACCAGCTCAATCATAACAGCAGGTACACATACACACCAAATATTATCATACATATTACACATACCAGTATCTAGTATATATGTCCCACAAATATAATAACATATGGACTTAACCTGATGTCGGTTAACGTTTAAATATGTTTCACAACCCTTGTCACCAACTGACATATAGATCTTTCTCAACAAAGATTAATGTTTAATATGCTTGATTTCAATATCCTTCTGTATGTCAGCATAACCGATACATGCTCACCGTGAGCACCAAACGATTACGTACCACGGAGTTATAATATCCGTGTCTATTCGTATATCCGGCATACACGGTATACCACCTACGAACGAACAACCAACTATGCTATAATGATTCCAACACCTCTTTGTGTACGGGTAATCATTCTATTCGAGTATACATGGGTATAGGCATCTAACGGATGTAAGGATAACATAGGGAGCTGCAAGGTTCAAGGTAATCGTGCAACATGGGTTGCCTTCAAATATTTTCAATTACTATTATGGGAAACTCTATTACTTGCTCAGTCAATGTCCTCAGGCGTTCTAGGTTCGCTAAAATCGGTGATCCTCGATCTGGAGGTGGTATGACTCATATGTTTGAGAGTGAGAAATACATATATATATATATATATATATATATATATATATATTTCTATATATTATTTTTATCTGCTCATTTATTATCAAATTTATTTTATTTTATTTTATTTATTTATTTTTTTTAACGGAATAAGAATGGGTTCACGTATAGGTCCGTCCGTACGTGAGGGTCGGCGGTTAGGGTGAACATAGGGGGTTATTAAGATATACGGTACCGGTGTTGGTAGGGTAAGGGATTCATCAATTATGGTTGGGAGTGACGGTTACTAGATATTTCTGGTTAATGTCAAACGGGAGATCTAACTTGGTACTATCATAACTGTGGCCCGATAAGTCAGACTTATCATCAACCGTTGCTCTAGAAATTTCAGCATCTTCGGTACTTTTATTATTTCATCCCCCGGTCCCTTATCCGGGTCCTATTTCTCAATACACGTACTCACAAGATATGTACATATATATATACACATTAGCACGTATAAATAATATTATATACTTTACACATATGTTGCCATTTTTACCTATTAATGTACCCCGTGATTTCCCCTGAACTCCCTCGTGCGGACAAGTCTGTTATTATGTTCCGGACCATAATAACTCACTTGTCTGACCGAGTTCATCCCGTTACTTGTCACCATATATTATTAGTTGATATTCAGATCCTATAATACTTGAGCTACTGGTTATATTTTAGGTATCTTTTAAAGACATCCTAAATCTTTATAACCAATGGCTCTGATACCAACTTCTGTAACACCCCGTAACCGCAGCGGAAACGTAAACGGGATGCAACAGACACCTCTGATATCAACCACATTGTTTATAAAGAAAACTGAATACATTAATATACTTCAAATTACATTATCTCATATTTCATTACCGTCTAGGTGATACACACATCATACAATACGATACATAATTCTATTTATTATAATGTATCCTAACATCCCGCACGCAAATCTTACACACATCAAGCACTTAGCACATAAGCAATCACTTCATCTTAATTGTACCTGAAAAGCATGTGAGAAAAACGGGTCAACTACGAATAGTTGGTGAGTTTCACAATTCGGGTAAACCATGATAAATCATTATCAAAATATAATATTATCGATGTAATTATGCTGAGCCCACAAGTGACACCTCTGACTATCACACACAACCCCCGTGGCATATCCCCCGCCCACGGACCTGCCCCAAACCGCTATGTCTAACATTACATAGCAAAATAAATAACAAAATAGACATGTGCAACTGGCTGGGAAACATCAGCAAATCCATGCCGGACCAGTTGGGTTTGTCAGACCAATAGTACTATCCACACTCTACCGGCTTTCAATTAATCACTCGTGTTCCGGGGCCTTAGAATGTTAGCAACTCAAACAATTACCATCTTAGTACATGTGACACCCGGTAAATTCCCAACCCCTTAAACTAAGTAATCAACCTAATAATTAGGTGATTGTAAATATTATGCGCGCCATGTTAGTCAGCGCGTGCATTTGTTATGTGCGCCCTGCGCGAGCGCGCTATGTTAAGAATCAGCGCGGGCACATTATGTGCGCCCGGCGCGAGAATATGTTAGAATCAGCGCGGACATTTATGTTTGCCCTGCGCGAGCGCGCCATGTTAGTCAGCGCGTGCATGTGTTATGTGCGCCCTGCGCGAGCGCACCATGTTAAGAACCAGCGTGAGCATATGTTATATGCGCCATGCGTGAACGTTTTGGCCTTATGTTTTCATGTAACTTAAACGATATGTTGTCTATGGGTTGACCATCCCGCATGATGCTAAGGCGGGTGCATCCTACATCGTTTATGCGCGTGCGGAAGGGAACTAACCTACCCGCATGGCGGGAACGTTGAGAGCTAGTTTGTCTGAAGCTCCAGGATGGAATTGACTTCAACATGACTGATCACTATGTTGAAATACCAAAACCACCTGGAGAATCTACAAATGAAACTCAAATGTCCCTAACTGCGAGAAGGTTACGCACCTACCCGCAGCAAAGAAATGTTCTACACGCAGGAAGCTATGCGCACCAAGTTATACGCGCAGAACACTTAGTCAAAATGATCAGATTTAAGGAAATTGTCCCCGCCCAAAAGAGGGCGGTTGCGTGTTTCAGAAAACTTCTACTTTTTACTGTACACTGTCTAAAGCACTGAAAAAGCAAACTGTAAAAGTCAACTGCCAGCCACCCACTCTCACCAACCACAGCCCTGCATGTCCTGTCCATATCAAATCAGAATCTTTAATCTACTTTTCTACTCTTTTTAATAAATAATAATAATTTCCATACCTTATCATCATTTCAAAAGATTACAATTCCCTAAAGCAAGGGATTATGTTCCCTTGAGTTTGCCTATAAATTTGTAGCCTAAATTATCACCCAAAACACACTTCAAAGAACTACAAACTTGCACTAATCTTTTCCCAAGCATCCATTGTTTCCAGCTCCGATCCTGTTACTAGGTAAGCCGAGATTATAACCTTGAGATCTACTTTCCAACCCTTATATCTTGATCTTAATATATATATTTGTTATTTAATCGTATTCTAGACCTTCGATTCCGAGGCCAACACCAAGAAAACCCGAATCTCGATTAATCCCTTAACAAGAACCACAGGTGAGTCTCACAGCCCCATTTTCACTGTTTTCACTATTTTAAACTGTTTTCGGGGCGAGGGACACGTACTTAAATAATGTTTTATCATGGTATACTTACAAGCTAAGCAAACGATTACGTGTTTAAGTTATGTTTCATGATGAGCAATGCGAACAGTTATCTATGGTTTTTCGATGATAGTGCACCAGATTCGAGTAAGTGATCACTTTACCATTGGAACTCTAAGGGTAGGGACTGCTGGTTTGATCCGCCCACTCGTAGGGGTCGCACCTCTTACACAGAGGAGTGCCTAGCATGTCACGGGGCAGTACTATGGGATTAAGCCCGCTCGTAGAGGTCGCTCCTCTTACGCAGACGAGCGCCTTGTTTTCCGGCACAACGTCCGCGCGTAACCCGCGGGACGGTATTACAGCATATATTCGCTCGTAGTGGCAGCGCCACTTACACAGACGAGCACAGTTTTCCAGAAGTGTCTGCGCGTAACCCGCGGGACGGTATTACGTTATTTTAGCTCGTAGTGGCAGCGCCACTTACACAGACGAGCACAGTTCCCAGAAATGTTCGCGCGTAACCCGCGGAACGATTTTATCAGAATATGTTGATAGAACTATGTTTTACCAAGCATGTGTTTTAATGATGCTAACAGAATTATGTTTCAGAATGATTATGATGCAATACGATTTATCAAGTTACTAAAACTTGTGAACTCACTCAGTTTATACTGATTCAAATGTTTTTACGTGTCTTTCAGGAGATAACTAGGTAGCGCATGGAGTCACACTTAGAGCACCACACGCTGAACATCTAAAACAAGCTTTTTGGAAGATTTTGGTTTTATCCCCTCGATGCGCACGGTTACCCGCCGCGCAAGGGGATATGGCGAGGAAATCTTCAGTTTTATACTTGGATGTTTTTTTTTGTAATCTTAATCAATGTAATGTATTTGTATTAGACATTTCATGCGCAATGAAAATCTTTGAATGTTTTGCAATGGCCCGTGCTTAAGTATCAATCCCCACTCGTGCGCGCCCGGCTGTTTCCGCCGCTCAGGGCCGGGTGTGACAGATTGGTATCAGAGCACTGGTTATAGCGAACTAGGAAAAGAAGTTTTTAACCTAGACTATAACCTTTGGGGAATCGCATGAAATATTTTTCAAAGAATATTTTCAAAAGAAAAATCACACACGCACTTAGGAACACGGGTCACAGTGTCTAGAGATAAGAACATTATGTGCTCTGAGTACATGCGCTAAGTTTGTTGTATTTTCTTTTTTATGAAAAGAATGCCTCCAACCAGAGCCAAGGGAATTACCATGACACCCGAGGAGCTCGCAGAAATAATCGCGCAGGCGATTGCAACGCATGAGGCCAGCAAGGCCGAATCTAGTCAGGGTCGCCAAGAGAACGAGACCCCAGAACCCGAATCAGGAGCCTTGGACAAAGGTTGCTCCTATAAAACATTCATGGCCTGTAGGCCTTGGCCGTTCAAAGGCACCGAAGGAGCCATTGGGCTCTACAATTGGATTGACAAGATGGAGACAGTTCTCTCCATCAGCGGATGTAGTGAAAACCAGAAGGTCCTTTACGCGACCTGCATGTTCCAAGAAGCAGCTTCGTCTTGGTGGAAGCTCCAAGTAAAGAATTTGGGGCGAGAAGTTGCTCTTCACAAGACCTGGGAAGAATTGAAAGAAATGTTGATGAGAAAGTTCTGCTCTCGCGCAGAAATTCAGAGCTTGCAACAAGAATTCTGGAACCACACCATGGTAGGAACGGACATCGATGCCTACACCAATCGTTTCAACGAGCTTTGCCAGCTGGTGCCAGACATGGCAAACACAGAAGAAAAGAAAATCGAGAGGTACATCTTTGGGTTACCACCTGTCGTTAGAGTCCCGCTCAACGCCGCCGCACCTCCGACCTTTGACGAGGCGGTTGCGCGAGCCATCACCCTTACAAGGGATACGGTTCGTGCGGGTATGTTGACTGCTCGCTTGAACGAGCAGCGAACCTCTGACTCCAAGAGGAAATGGAACTCCCACCGAGGATCAGACTTCAAGCAGCCACCACCCAAGAAGCAGGAAAGCACAAGGGTTTACGCGATTCAAGCCGCGGAACCATCAAGGAAAGGATACAGCGGGCCTTACCCATGGTGCAACAAATGCAAGTATCACCACGAAGGCGAATGCGCGAACGTCACGTGCGCCAAATGTGGCAGACCAGGACACAAGACGGTGAATTGCCGTGCTAAAGAAGCTGGAGCCAATGACAACTGCTACGCATGCGGGAAGCCTGGACACTTCAGTCGGGATTGCCCACAAAGGAAACCAAGCTCGCGGGAGAGCTTTTGTGATCGGCGCGGGTGAGGCAAAGGAAGAGCCGAATGTGGTGACCGGTACGTTTTTGCTTAACGGTCATTATGCATCTGTCTTATTTGATACTGGCGCTGACCTAAGTTTTATATCCCATGAGTTTAAAAACTCCCTGGGCTTAGCGACCAGTAGGCTAGACAAACCTTATACTATAGAACTAGCCAATGGTAGGCAGTTATGCGCGAATGAAAGGACTGAGCAATGTGTGTTAGTCATGGGAGGTCATGAGTTCAATATAAACTTATTGTCAATAGATTTGGGAAGTTTCGATATTGTCGTAGGTATGGATTGGTTGGTCGAAAATCTCGCGGAGATTGTTTGTCATGAGAAGCAGGTTCGGATTCCACTGTTGAACGGAGAAACTTTGATGATTCAAGGGGAAAGAAGGGGAGTTGCGACAAAACTGATTTCATGCCTAAAGGCGCGTAAGTGCCTAAGGAAAGGGTGCTACGCCTTCCTGGCGCATGTAGTAGAGAAAGGAGATGAGCGAAGAATTGAAGACTTACCAGTAGTGCGCGAATTTCCAGAAGTTTTTCCTGAAGATCTGCCCGGATTGCCGCCGCCGCGACAAGTCGAGTTTCGTATTGATTTGGTCCCAGGAGCTGCGCCAGTAGCTCGAGCGCCTTATCGCTTAGCTCCATCTGAGATGCAAGAGCTATCCAATCAGTTACAGGAACTATTGGATAAGGGTTTCATACGCCCAAGCTTTTCACCTTGGGGAGCTCCAGTACTGTTTGTAAAGAAGAAGGATGGTTCGTTCCGGATGTGTATTGACTACAGGGAGCTGAACAAGCTGACAGTCAAAAATCGGTACCCCTTACCGAGGATTGACGACTTATTTGACCAGTTGCAGGGATCCAGTTATTATTCGAAGATAGATCTACGGTCAGGATACCACCAACTTAGGGTCCATGAGGAAGACGCACCAAAGACAGCCTTCCGAACCAGATATGGCCATTATGAGTTCTTAGTGATGCCTTTCGGGCTAACTAATGCGCCAGCTATATTCATGGATCTGATGAACCGTGTGTGCAAACCATACTTGGACAAGTTTGTGATTGTGTTTATAGATGATATTTTGATTTACTCTCGAACCAAGGCCGAGCATGAGCAACACCTGAGAATGATTTTAGAATTGTTAAGGAAAGAAAAGTTGTATGCAAAGTTTTCCAAGTGCGAGTTTTGGCTTAGAGAAGTTCACTTTCTCGGTCACGTTGTAAACGAGAAAGGAATACACGTCGATCCTTCTAAGGTTAAAGCCATCGAAAACTGGGAAGCGCCAAAAACCCCAACTGAGGTGAGGCAATTCCTTGGACTAGCTGGCTACTATCGACGCTTCATTGAGAACTTCTCCAAGATAGCTCTACCTCTGACCGCGCTAACTCAGAAAGACAAGGCGTTTATTTGGGGCAAGAATCAGGAAGCGGCATTTCAAATGTTGAAACAGAAGTTATGTAGTGCGCCAATCTTATCCCTGCCCGAGGGGACAGATGACATCGTTGTTTACTGCGACGTTTCACACCAGGGACTCGGATGTGTCCTTATGCAGCGAGACAAAGTTATAGCGTATGCCTCGCGCCAACTTAAGACCAATGAGAAGAACTACACAACGCATGATTTAGAACTTGGAGCTGTTGTCTTCGCGCTAAAGATTTGGCGCCATTACCTCTACGGTACGAAATGTGTAATCTTTACGGATCATAAGAGCCTCCAACATATATTCGATCAGAAGGAATTAAACATGAGGCAACGAAGATGGGTTGAATTGTTGAATGATTATGATTGCGAGATCAAGTATCATCCGGGGAAAGCGAATGTGGTAGCAGACGCGCTAAGCAGAAAGGAGCGAATAAAAACGCTACGAGTCAAGGCTCTAAGGTTGACCATTCACGCAGATCTCTCTACCCGCATCCGAGACGCTCAGCAAGAAGCCTTGAAACCAGAGTTTGTTAAAAACGAATGCCTTGGGGGTATGATTAAGAATTTGGAACTTAAAGGGAACAACACTCGATATTTTGCCAACCGCATATGGGTCCCTCTCAAGGGAGGATTGCGCGAGCAGGTATTAAACGAAGCTCACAAGACGCGATATTCCGTACATCCTGGCGCAGACAAGATGTACCAAGATGTTAAAACGCTGTATTGGTGGCCCAATCTTAAAGGCGCCATCGCGATGTATGTCAGTAAGTGCCTGACGTGTTCAAAAGTAAAGGCTGAATACCAGAAACCATCGGGGTTGCTTCAGCAGCCAGAAATTCCCATGTGGAAGTGGGAACAAATCTCTATGGACTTCATCACCAAACTACCAAGGACACCTGGGGGTTATGACACGATATGGGTTATTGTAGATCGGCTAACTAAGTCAGCACACTTCCTGCCGATTAAAGAAACTGATAAAATGGAAAGGTTAGCCCGACTATATATTCGAGAAGTAGTTTCAAAACATGGAGTCCCAGTGTCCATCATTTCTGATAGAGATAGTCGGTTCACCTCAAGGTTTTGGAGATCATTACAAGAGGGGTTAGGTACTCGACTGGACATGAGTACGGCTTATCACCCCCAAACGGATGGACAAAGCGAACGAACGATCCAGACATTGGAAGATATGCTGCGCGCATGCGCGATCGATTTTGGAGGTAGTTGGGATACCCACCTCCCGTTGGTTGAATTTTCTTACAATAACAGTTATCACACAAGCATTAAGGCTGCGCCGTTCGAAGCTTTATATGGGCGCAAGTGTAGATCCCCACTGTGTTGGGCTGAAGTGGGCGACAAGCAAATGACTGGTCCAGAAGTGATCCAAGAAACAACAGACAAGATTTTTCAGATAAGGGATCGCCTTAAGGCAGCACGCGACAGACAGAAAAGTTATGCTGATATGAGAAGGAAACCGTTGGAGTTTCAAGTAGGGGATAAAGTACTTTTGAAAGTCTCTCCATGGAAGGGAGTCCCCCGTTTCGGTAAGCGAGGAAAGCTAAATCCGCGCTACATTGGACCTTTTGAGATCCTGGAGAGGATCGGTCCAGTTGCTTATAAACTCCGTCTACCCGCCGAACTCAGTGGAGTTCATGATACGTTTCATGTATCCAACCTCAAGAAATGTTTATCTGACGAAACGTTGATTTTACCGGTGGAAGAAATTCATATTGACAAACAGCTGCACTTCGTAGAAGAGCCTATAGCAGTAACCAATTGGAAAGAACAAAGGTTGCGCAGAAGCAGAATCAAGTTGGTAAAAGTTCAATGGAACTCAAGGCGTGGGCCTGAATTCACTTGGGAAAGAGAAGATCAGATGCGCATAAAATACCCACACCTCTTTCAGAATATGGCTTCTGCCAGCAACGTCTCCTAAATTTCGGGACGAAATTCGTTTAACGAGGGGAGAATGTGACACCCGGTAAATTCCCAACCCCTTAAACTAAGTAATCAACCTAATAATTAGGTGATTGTAAATATTATGCGCGCCATGTTAGTCAGCGCGTGCATTTGTTATGTGCGCCCTGCGCGAGCGCGCTATGTTAAGAATCAGCGCGGGCACATTATGTGCGCCCGGCGCGAGAATATGTTAGAATCAGCGCGGACATTTATGTTTGCCCTGCGCGAGCGCGCCATGTTAGTCAGCGCGTGCATGTGTTATGTGCGCCCTGCGCGAGCGCACCATGTTAAGAACCAGCGTGAGCATATGTTATATGCGCCATGCGTGAACGTTTTGGCCTTATGTTTTCATGTAACTTAAACGATATGTTGTCTATGGGTTGACCATCCCGCATGATGCTAAGGCGGGTGCATCCTACATCGTTTATGCGCGTGCGGAAGGGAACTAACCTACCCGCATGGCGGGAACGTTGAGAGCTAGTTTGTCTGAAGCTCCAGGATGGAATTGACTTCAACATGACTGATCACTATGTTGAAATACCAAAACCACCTGGAGAATCTACAAATGAAACTCAAATGTCCCTAACTGCGAGAAGGTTACGCACCTACCCGCAGCAAAGAAATGTTCTACACGCAGGAAGCTATGCGCACCAAGTTATACGCGCAGAACACTTAGTCAAAATTATCAGATTTAAGGAAATTGTCCCCGCCCAAAAGAGGGCGGTTGCGTGTTTCAGAAAACTTCTACTTTTTACTGTACACTGTCTAAAGCACTGAAAAAGCAAACGGTAAAAGTCAACTGCCAGCCACCCACTCTCACCAACCACAGCCCTGCATGTCCTGTCCATATCAAATCAGAATCTTTAATCTACTTTTCTACTCTTTTTAATAAATAATAATAATTTCCATACCTTATCATCATTTCAAAAGATTACAATTCCCTAAAGCAAGGGATTATGTTCCCTTGAGTTTGCCTATAAATTTGTAGCCTAAATTATCACCCAAAACACACTTCAAAGAACTACAAACTTGCACTAATCTTTTCCCAAGCATCCATTGTTTCCAGCTCCGATCCTGTTACTAGGTAAGCCGAGATTATAACCTTGAGATCTACTTTCCAACCCTTATATCTTGATCTTAATATATATATTTGTTATTTAATCGTATTCTAGACCTTCGATTCCGAGGCCAACACCAAGAAAACCCGAATCTCGATTAATCCCTTAACAAGAACCACAGGTGAGTCTCACAGCCCCATTTTCACTGTTTTCACTATTTTAAACTGTTTTCGGGGCGAGGGACACGTACTTAAATAATGTTTTATCATGGTATACTTACAAGCTAAGCAAACGATTACGTGTTTAAGTTATGTTTCATGATGAGCAATGCGAACAGTTATCTATGGTTTTTCGATGATAGTGCACCAGATTCGAGTAAGTGATCACTTTACCATTGGAACTCTAAGGGTAGGGACTGCTGGTTTGATCCGCCCACTCGTAGGGGTCGCACCTCTTACACAGACGAGTGCCTAGCATGTCACGGGGCAGTACTATGGGATTAAGCCCGCTCGTAGAGGTCGCTCCTCTTACGCAGACGAGCGCCTTGTTTTCCGGCACAACGTCCGCGCGTAACCCGCGGGACGGTATTACAGCATATATTCGCTCGTAGTGGCAGCGCCACTTACACAGACGAGCACAGTTTTCCAGAAGTGTCTGCGCGTAACCCGCGGGACGGTATTACGTTATTTTAGCTCGTAGTGGCAGCGCCACTTACACAGACGAGCACAGTTCCCAGAAATGTTCGCGCGTAACCCGCGGAACGATTTTATCAGAATATGTTGATAGAACTATGTTTTACCAAGCATGTGTTTTAATGATGCTAACAGAATTATGTTTCAGAATGATTATGATGCAATACGATTTATCAAGTTACTAAAACTTGTGAACTCACTCAGTTTATACTGATTCAAATGTTTTTACGTGTCTTTCAGGAGATAACTAGGTAGCGCATGGAGTCACACTTAGAGCACCACACGCTGAACATCTAAAACAAGCTTTTTGGAAGATTTTGGTTTTATCCCCTCGATGCGCACGGTTACCCGCCGCGCAAGGGGATATGGCGAGGAAATCTTCAGTTTTATACTTGGATGTTTTTTTTTGTAATCTTAATCAATGTAATGTATTTGTATTAGACATTTCATGCGCAATGAAAATCTTTGAATGTTTTGCAATGGCCCGTGCTTAAGTATCAATCCCCACTCGTGCGCGCCCGGCTGTTTCCGCCGCTCAGGGCCGGGTGTGACAGCCCGGTTCCATACTTAGTCATTTCTGAGGAGGTTAAGAAGATTCCAATCTTCAATCTGATCAGTTTTGGGTCAAATCTTGACTCAACACCACTAGCCGTTCCCATCTCTTTGACTATGTGCGGAAGGAGTATAATAGCGAGATATCAGGTAGACTTGGTCATAGAGCCGTTATACCTATTGATCACAACACCACTCAAATAAAATCGTTAGAAAACAAATAATATCGATGATCCTTGATCCTTCGCAACCTAGAACATATCTCAAGGATAAATGATCCACAAGTCACTTAAGGATAGAGGATCATCAGGATAAATTCTATGCCTTAACATCCATAAATTGGTGACAAAATCCCTTAAGGATTCATCACGAAGTTGGACAACGCGATATAAATCACTAGTTAATTTCTCAAATTTTCTACTACAAGAAAATTGGCTATTGAATAAATTAACTAAGTGAAAATGAAGTAACAGATTAGGTAGGAAGACTTAGCAGCCATTTCAGAGTGGATCCAGTCAATATGGATCCAAAGCCTTTGCACATGCAGGCCTCTTTAAGCCTTTATGTAATTGGATTAATTTCCATTCTCTCTCTGTACTGAGCCACATGCTCCTCTGGATCAGTTGAGCCATCGTAAATCTTCTTGTTTGGTGTTTGGAAGCGTTTCGGGATTTCAGCGTCACATATTGGTGGAGTAAAGCTCGACAGCATATGGCTTCCTTCTGGAATTTCAGGAATGGGTCAAACCATTCCTGGAACACTGGATATCATATCCTTCAGTTTCTGCAGTTCCTTGGCCATGGCTAGATTGATACATGTATCCTGCATAGAACCAAGGTTAGAGTCTAAAGATATATGATTATAAAGGTTACCTCTTTGTTGACTAAATGTTGACATCACAGAAGAGTAAGAAGCATCAGCTATGATAGTTGGTCCACCGGAGGCAATGGTCTGCATAGGGATGAAGTCTCCCTCATGAACCTCCGATGACCTTTGGTTTTGAAGTCCCGAAGATCCTTGATTATGATTGAAGGATCCTTGATGAAACAATCCATAGGATCCTGGCAGAAGGATGGATGATCCTTGCTGAAGGAATGAGGATCCTTGAGTTTGCTGACCCATAGATCCTGGTTGAAGGATGGATGATACTTGCAGGAAGAATGAGGATCCTTGAGTATGTAGACCCATGGATCTCGGTTAAAGAATAGATGATCCTTGCTGGAAGATCGAGGATCCTTGGATATGCTGACCCATGGATCTTGGCTAAAGGATGGAGGATCCTTGAGCATGCTGACTCATGGATCCTGGCTGAAGGATGGATGATCCTTGCTGAAGGATGGAGGATTCTTGAGCATGTTGAGCCACGGATCCCGGAGTAGTGAAATCCAGCATCCTAGGCATCAATGGAGTCTGATCCTCCACTGGCCTCTTTTTCTTCTTGAGATCTTATATCTCGCGTAGGTTCTTCTGGTTGATCCTGTTCTGCTGCTCCATATACGCCTTAACCTATGAAAACATAGCAGAAACAACATTGTTAGCAGTTACCAAAGAAGTGGCAGCGGATGATTTGGAGTCTTGGAAGACTGGAGTTTGTGCCTTGTTTCCAGCAGCGGTGGTCCCCTGTGCTCCTGCGAGTGGAGGAGGCATTGGCAATGAGGTTTTTGATGAGAGAGAAAGTGATGAATGCATAGTGGTTGAAGCAGAAGTTTGTTGAGAGGCCATTTATAATAGTAGATGTAGAAAAGGTTGAAACTGCTGAGAAATCTTGTGGATTAAAGCACCAATTACCCCATGGTGGGCGCCAAATTGTTTTGGTCAAAAATCCGTTTAAGAATATTGTAACCAAATTTGTTTAGTGGGGTATAGTGCTTGTATAATATCAATTAATATGTAAACGAAATATGGACGAACACAGAGATTTGTTATGAGGAAAAGCCCTTGATCGTGATAAGATCGTTAATGTGGTGAAAACAGTCAATTAGTTATTAACTAAATTAAACAGGTAGTAAAAACTAGACTTAAGACTCAACTACACAAAACACCGGCAAGTGAATCGATCAATTGTACTAAAGCTAAGTAAGTCCGGAATATCGAACCCACAGGACTCTATAAATTACGTTAATTAACTAATTAGACTCGACTTATGACACGACTATTTATTATTAATGTTTTAAGGGGGTTTTTAAACTAATATTAAACTAAGAAATTTAATAAACAAGTAAACTAGAAACAAGCTATAAAACACAAGATCAAAACCAATAAGAGAAGGAATCTACCTAGTTAAGAATTCCATGTATCAACAATCATCAAGCAATGGACAAATAACATGATATGGAAACTGATTTCTAAACATATTCATCTAACAAACCCTAAAGGACCCTTGACCGAATCAAACGACATCCCAAAGAATAATTATTAGATTATTAAGCAATCAGTTATATTGATTTCCTCACAGTTATAAAATAGGGTTAATTAATAGTATCTAAAGCAAGCAATCTCACGAAACACTAAACTCTAGATAACTTGATAAGCTTATCATGACATCATGAATAAGGATCAACACAATAACCAAGCAAGAATACTATCACCAATTTAGCCTAGAATGCAATTGACCAAGACACATGAACAACTCCTCACCTCACAGCTATTGGAATTTAGCAGAACATTCAAAACCCTAACCAACTATCAACAAGCTTCTATGATCTAATAGGCCTATTAAATCACAATAACCAAAACACCAAGTAATGATTAAATATAAACCCTAAATCTAAAGAACACAATCAAGAGATAAAAGATCTATGTGAAGCAATAGTTAATAATCAACCATGAACCAAACATTCATATGCATCATGAAAACAAAATCAAGTCTTTACTATTAAATCAACAAATCCGTAATCAAAACATTAGTCCAAAGCAATAATCAAGTCAAAACATGTTCATCAAACCTAGGTAGACATGAAGTCTAGCCTAGCATAATCATAATCAAAGACAAATAACTAGAACCAAGAACAAAGAGTAAACTCATGATAGATAGTGAACAAGAACAATGAAAAAGAACGAGAGAACCCGTCTTAATTTACCCTTGAAAACCCGTATGAAAGCTTTATGATCTTCTCTCTTCCTAGCCTCAAAAACACCTTCAATCTTGGCTTTCTTCCTTGCAAAATCGGCTGGAATGGCTTGTTAATTCGTCTAGGTTTATAATAATATTAACAAACTAAGGTCCACTCAAGAAAGCTAGATCACCTCTCAGTCTCACTAACAAACTCTAACTAACACTTAGTTGATTTTAAGAACAAACCGAGAAACGAATTGTTAAAGTGCTCTAATGTCGACTCTCCTCTCGGTCTCACCGACACACTACCCTAATGGAGACGAATACTGTGCAACCAAGGATAGAGGAACAATTTAGTTTAACTTAAACTAGATCAACTAATCGCTCAAAACCCAAACCCGACAAGAACCAAACCCGCTCTCGCGCGATCTTAATCCTAACAAGTAAAAGCTAAGAGACGACCTTACTTCCTATCACCTCTCGGTCTCTAAGAAGGTGTTCACCCGCTGATTATATTCATTTAAAACACTCACTTAAACCCTACGGTTGAACACCCCGCAAACAAACCCTAAACACCAAGTAAAGAGTTCTAACAAGCAACAATCAATCAAAACGTATTCAATTAATAAAAGCAAGAGGTATATGAGTGTAATTAATAAATTCACAGCCACTAAACACAACCTAATTCAATATTAAACCAAACTTTTCATTAAAAATTCAAGCCATGATAATCAACAATCTATATTACTCATTAAAACCTAACAATATTCATCTAACCTAGGTAGAACTAACAAGTTTAGTCGAACATGATATTTGGACAACAGCTATACATCAAAGTAAACATCATATAACTCAACATAAACATAATTAAAATCATTCAAGAATCAATCTCAATCAAGCACAAGTCAATCTTCAAGTTACTTGCAAAACAATTCAAGTTAAAGATCAAAATTAACTAGTTATGAATCTTGAACAAGAACATAAAGTTTATGGATGAATACTTAAGATATATGGCTGAGTTTCTTGATGAATATGGTCCCTAGCTGCTGTACCAAGTTGTCCTAAGCCTTCTTCTTCTTCACTTGGTCACACAAGATGCAAAAACGACTTTCTTTGAAACCCTAGATGCTGCCAAACGGAAGTTTTATGGCTGGTTGATGCTGATTTCGGGATTTAGGGGCTGTTAGGGTTCTTTTTTCTTTTGTTTAATTAATATATTATGCATGTAAGGCTTCTAACTTGTGGGCTTGGGTCGGGCCTTGAGTTTTAGTCTTCAAATTTGCTCAAATAAGCCCCTAGAGTCTTCAAACTTGCCACTTTTATTCGTTAAAACTCATAACCTACAAGTAAACATCCATCTTTGTAAAATTAAGCAAAAACAAGCTAAACCTCTTAATAATTAAACTAAAAAGCAATTAAATCATGATAAAACGATAAGGAAAGTAAGTGTGTTTTACAACACATCAAACATCCCCACACTTAAGTCTTTTTCGTCCCTGAAAAAGTCTAATGCAGTTGGATCAGAATCGGAAATTACAGTCTTAAAAACATTTAGGTTAATTTTTAAAGCTTAGAAGAACTCAAAAACCGTGATCACCGATATTGTTGTCCACTTAAACCCATGCCTTAATCTTTACCGGGACAAATAAGATCCGAAAATAACATTACTCAGTGGTTTACACAATTAAGACCCGCTTATTTTCAGCTTTTACCGGACCAGACCACCCCAACTTGACTTAAACCTCAAAGTTAGTAGATTTAAAACTTTTATTACTCTAATTTTTTATGAATAGTTAAGACAATCAAGGGTATTGTTTATCCACCTAAGCTTAAGCAACAAAGTCTACCAAGCAGCCATTAGATACGATTAAGGTTCAATTAATTAATAGCTAGTGTTCCCCACAACATGACATACCCCCGTTATCAAGCAATACCCCAAATCCATCACCATAGGTGAGTATGCAAAATTTCATCTGTAGGGCTTACATGTAGTGTGTCCCTTGTGGTCCGTTTCTTAATGGTAATGAGACGCGAGCAAGGGGACCCCACATGGCTAAAGCGTGGATGATCAAGTCTGTAGTGTATTTGTACTTTTGTACTTTTTGTGATCATGTTTATAGACTTATAAGGGTTTGCTCTTTGGCTTTATTTTAAATATCCACAACCCCACTTAGGAATTGTGAATACCCAGATGAATAGATTGCATACAGACCCATGGTCTCCGGACCCGAAACATCCCATCAATACAGGATTTAAGGTTAAAAACCATACGCCAATGAGGTGTAAAACACTAAACTAGCAGTTTAAGATTTATATCACAGGCTACACAGCATACTCTAACGTTAAACCTACCCAAGCATCATATGATAACGTATTCAAATTTTTAAAACTCACGATACTTCCACTTTTTCATACCAAAATTTGAGGCTTGAGTATGGCCCGACCTTTCATTGCTTATTTTCCATGGACAAAACGCTTTACCCACAAAAGATTTCCGTTTTAACCGTTTTATCAAATTTGCCCTTTCATTTTCAAGGCTGAGCCTACCGACACATCCCAAGTTAAGTGCGTTTTCTTTTATTTATCTCATATTATTAGTAGTTTGAAAAACCGATTTCCAATAAATATCATCATCTCCCACTTTAACGCAAAAGACACTAAAAACAAGGGACATTTTTTATTTATTTTTTTTAAACACAAACAACGTACGAAAACGAAAAACAAGTGAAAACTTCTTATTATTTTTTAAATTTTTTTTTCTACAACTAAGTAAAATAAATTCCCATCCCCACACTTAGAACGAAATCGTCCTCGATGAGAACAAGGAAAAGAAATAAAATAAAATAAAAACTGAAAAATAAAATTAAAACTTAAAGCAAAAAGTAAAACAGAGAACGGGTTACTCCCCTGGTTTAGATGCAGATTCTTCATCAGCTGTGTATGAATCGAACGACCGTATAGCATTTCATTTGCTGCCGCAACCTCGGGTGAACCAGTTCAAAAATGCCATCAGAGCTACCATGCGCATAATAATACCTGTAAAAACTCAAACTCGCTCGCATGTAGCGGCGTACAAAACAGAAAACAAAAACATAAGAAATAAACATATTTTTGTGTTTTTGTATTTTTTTAATTTTTTTTTATTTTGATTTTTATGATTTTTTAAATTTTTAATTAACAAAAATAAAAGAAACAAAACTCTAAATCTCGGGCTGCCTCCAGAGAGCGCTTAGTTTAACAGGTCCTTAGCCTGACCCCAAATCTCAATTTCAATCAGGTGGCTTCTCCTTTATCCGTTTCCCACTCGACCCGTTTCGTTTTATTCGTTTACTATTAGTTGGGAAAAACTCACCAGAAAAACTTAAAGAGATATTGAAAAACTGAAACGGGTCGGACCACCAAGACTTATACTTACCCGGACCAAACTTTATACGAGTCGTGTAATGAAGGAGGATGTCATCTTTGTTGTGTGTCAACTTTTTATGTTGTTTCGTATGTCTAATCCTCCCCTTCAAGTTCGTTTGATCCAAGTATACACGTTCCCTCTTCTGTGGTGTCTCTCTGAGAATTAATCTTTCTATTCCTTCAATGTCACCACCCGGGTCAAATTGCACATCATTTACTTCCATAGAGGTACCCTCAACAAGCTGTAGGTTCCTAGCCGGATCTACACGGAAATATCTCGTTCTACGTAGGTGCGGAATCCCTACGTAAGACGATACGAGCGTAGAAGTGATATACGTTAAACACAAACAAACACACGTTACAATACGCAAAAGACACGTTGTATTGCAACTAATAACACGTGATTTCTCAATCACCAATTACACGTACTGGAATCGTTAATACAAAAGAACCCGTAGCCTAACTTAAATACAATTCGACAACTTCGCCTAACACAAACAACTTAACTACGAGCGTAGAAGTGATATACGTTAAACACAAACAAACACACGTTACAATACGCAAAAGACACGTTGTATTGCAACTAATAACACGTGATTTCTCAATCACCAATTACACGTACTGGAATCGTTAATACAAAAGAACCCGTAGCCTAACTTAAATACACTTCGACAACTTCGCCTAACATGCTAGGCGAAGTTGTCACTAACTTCGCTTAAACCACAAGTTCGCTTATGATGGGCGAACTTGTGAAACACATTAACTAACACATAACAAAACCAACTAAGACAATTACAGACACTAGATACTAAACTACTGACATCATGTACCAACAGACTCCCCCTTGGCAGTAGCTTCATATCTCATCTTCAATCACGTGTCTCGTAATCCTAAAACTCTCGTATCTCCCGTCTTCAAGCATGAACGCCTTCTCGTACACAAACTGAAACTACTCTTTGGTATTTCTTGATTTCTTCTTTCCAAGCAGGAATGTAAAATGTCTTTTTCTCGTTCAGCACCTGCAAGTCTGCTTGAGACAAATTCACTAAGTGCATAGGATCATACACTCTCAGCAACTCTTGTTCATCTTCATCCTCCATCACTGCCTCAGCCGTTTCACTATCAACGTACCACCATTTCAGATCCTTTAGCACATCCTTGGGCATTTGTTTCATCGGCACTTCTTTTAAGAACCGGATCGACTTATACTTCATTATCATCCAAGGCTTGCCATCAGCTCTCATTCCTCTGTCTTTATCCTCAACGAGCTTTCCTTTCTGCGGTTTCAACAACACGAACTTTTTCTCCTTTATGCTTTCTTTCCAGACTATCTTTCCAATAATCCTAGCCATGTTATCATCACTCCTGTTTATCAACCCCAACTTGGCTAAGTCCTTCACTTCACACTCAGGCAAAGTATTCAACGACCTCAACAGTCTCTTGAAATACTGAACCCCATCATAACGTTTAATCACAAAGAGCCTCAACTGCTCATCGTATAACCAACAAATAATCCCCTTTTTAAATTCATCATACCCTTTGATGTTGTAACTTTTCTTGAACATAGTAGGGACCGCCGGTTTCTTAGTCTTTACGAACCACTGAGCGTAGCCTTCTTTCCATCTTGGCTGCTCTTCCCATTCAGTCTCATCACATTCCGTATCTTGACCCAAATCTGACTTTTCAACTTCGGGAATTTCATGCTCAATGTTATCCTCCACAATCTCTCCTTCTTCAACCTCACTGTCAATCACAATACCAGCCCCAATCTTCTCAATCTCCTCAAACGGTAACACGTAGTCATCACCTGTAACATCATCATTCAACACCTCCTTAGGATCCACTACCACCACGTCATCACCCCTCGATCCACCAGTTGCACCAGTTGACTCCCCCTGAGTTGTGAAAGTCCCAAGAGCTTGTTCAGTTCTTGGCAACTCTCCACCTGTATCTTTCGATGCATTGGGATCATCGTCTCGATCGTTTCTCTTCTTCGTCCTCAGCTCGTCACCCTTACAGCTCGTCTCCCCCTGAGATGCCAAGAACTGTTTCAAGGCATCAAAAATTTTACTATGCTCAATCAGGAGGGACGACTGAATTTGATTCTCTGCAACGAGGCGCTGAATAGCGTGAGTGTGGATCAGATTTACTCTTGACTGTTCTGCCACGACCCTTTCAAGAGCTGCTATTCTTTCCGAGTCAGATAGGGTTGCATCGAAATCAAACCTCATATGTGAAATGTCTTGAGCGTACGGAGGAGGGATTCCCAAGGTAACCGGAACATCAGAAATAGGCGTAAAAGTAACCGCAGGTGGTATCGTAACAGACAACCCTGCAGTGGCAACAACCGTCGACTCAACAAACCTTGCAACGACCTCAGATGGAGTAAGAGTTGGAGGGGGCAAGGACACAATCTCTGGAGCCAGGAGTTGAAATGTAGTGGGTGGTATGCCAAAGGAGGATGAGGTAGTCAACACGGGAACACCCGAGGTGATCGGCCCTATAACTGTCAATGATGTAGGGACCATAGTCATACCAGACAGTGCGGGTGGAGAAAAATGAACCACCCTCGAGCTCTCACCAGCTCCGGATCCTTCACCCGTTCTTGCCCTTCTCGCTCGACGAACCAACCGTTGTAAATCCTCCTCAAAATCTGATTCACTATCATCTGTGTCTCTCTTTCTCTTCCCATGAATTCTTTCTTGAGTAATCAGAATCTGTCTTGCTTCGGTCACATCATCATCTGAGGAATCAGAATCAGTTCTTTCAGAATCAGCCACAGTCGTAGCTGCCATCGACACATCCACACTTGAAACCTGTGCAGCCGAGACCTGTACCTCTTCCTCTGGATCAACACGTTCCATATCGAAAAATCCTTAACCGCCGAAAGCAGCTTCAAGGTCGACGTGTTCCTCCGGTTCCCCAACAGGAGTAGCAAGCAGAGATTGCTGTACCTCAGGTGGTGGTTGAGGTGCTCCAGCCTGTTGCGGTGCCGGATTCCGAAACTCGTCCCCACGAGCTGCAACATACTCCGGATTGATCAAGTACCCAAATAACGGAGTATGTCGAGGACGGAGCTCTGGTTTACTTCTGGCACTTGACGATCTACATTGGGCGAAGATCCTCTTGCTGACACTCTCCACATATCGAATCGGACGGCGCTGAGGTAACATGGGAGCCACGTGATTCAAGATCATTTGAAGGAATCTTGGATACATCAAGAATCTCTCACGCGCCACCGCTCGTCTTTGACGGTCTATCTCATAGAACACCATCTGACTAAAGCTATAACGCTTGTTGTAGGTCAGTGTTGTCATCACCGACTGCATCGTCGCGCCCATTCCATCCGTACCAGCCTTTCTGCCCGACATGCACACGATCATCACGTGCATGAGAAAGCACCATTGATCTAACAGAAACCCCTTGCGTCTCTGAGTATCCCCGAATGGACCAGAAAAGCCCATTCTTAAAAACGCACCATCTCTTAATGGAGCCACGAAGTCTGTATGATCATCTCTCGTTTCATCTCCAAACTGCAAAGCAACCCGTATCTGTTCTGACGAGAACTGCACTACCTGATTGTTAACCGTTGCACGCATAACTGGGGGCTCAACTCTGCAATCATACTCAACAGTCTGCCAGAAATCTTCTATGTTTCGTAAAGAGATGGGCAGAGTTGTAGTAATAGCGTGGAAGATACGCGAGCGGATAAGAAAAGAGATGATCTCGCGATAATCATCAACACCGCTCGCATCCGGGTCCAAAGTGATGTACATGTTATGCCCCGGGAAAAACTGACGATTGTTATCTCCTCCTTCGTCACCACCAGCACCTCCTGCTCCCGCTACAGCTGCCATATCTGCACCACAAACGGTCTAAGTTAGATAACCGTCAAAGCAAATCACAACTTCGCTTGTTACCATGAGCGTAGTTATGATTGTTTTTGTATAGGCGAAGTTAGGGAAAGGGCGAAGTTGTTAATAACTTCGCCTTTACCACAACTTCGCCTGATAACAGATAATATAATTTTAAATGAAATAATTAAACAGGCGAAGTTAGGTATGAGGCGAAGTTATGGACAACTTCGCCATTGAACAACTTCGCTTAAGATTAGTTAATTAATAAAGCACAGGCGAAGTTAAACCTTAGGCGAAGTTAAGGATAACTTCGCCTAAACTGTAACTTCGCCTGAACTGAAGCGGCAACAGTTTAGAGGCTAATCGAGGTGAGATTTGGATAAATTGGTGATTGAGGACTCAACAAAACATGTTTTTAAAGAGATCTAGACGATCAAGTTGATTACGACCACGTTAAAATAAGTTTGAAAAGCGGGTGTTGAGAGTTTGTATGAATGGGGTCACAAATCGGATCAAAACAACCTTTGATTAACGCCATTGAAATAGATTATAAGTTAGGACGACACTACACACCTTTAAATCAGATTAAAAACTGAGATAAACAACGAGTTATGATTCGAGATATAACTTCGCCGATGGATTATGTGATAAGTTCGCTGAACTATGAAAATTGTAAAGAGATTGACCAAAAATCTTCTTTATATAGGGTCAAAGTTATACAGGCGAAGTTAGGGTTAACTTCGCCTACCCCTTAACTTCGCCAGTTTAACAAGTTCGCCTGTTAACACAACTTCGCTTGTTATGAAATTTACACAACAAGCCCTTATAAATTGAATATTATGCAATTAACTTTTATAACTTCCTTTAAAGAGTTAAAAGTTACGATCAAAGACCAAGTAACAAGGTATAAAACCATAAAATGACATAAGTAAGATAAAATCTAGAAATAGAGTACACGGGATCAAATTTCAGTCTTGTCGGGGACCAGCATGTTTTTAGAAAAGATCCGAACAGGAATCATACTAATTAAGTGACTGTCACATAGATCCATGTTCAGCTGTATTATGACATAAAGAAACTGGTTGTAAGTAGGTAAACAACTTAGTATGGTTTCATCGCTTCAGTGATACAGGTTAGGTTCAATTAAGCTCAAAATACAAATGGACACCACATCAGAGATTGTGATGCCTCCTATCTATTCTCAAAGCTTATTTGACTTTCCCCAAGTCACCTCGAGTTGACCTCGACCCGTAGTGTCTGATTAAGCTGTAAATACATCTCGATCTTCGTCTCGTTCTCGGTATTGCCTCTTGATTGATAAGTATAACATAATAGACTTCAGAAGGCTTAATAATAATACTTTTTTTTTAAGATTTCCATAGCCTTAAACAGTAGACTACTGCAAGTCCTGAATCTGGATCACTGCAGTTTCTTGACACACTATCTTCTCGCGAATCAGAACACTTACGGGCTCGTGTATGACTGGGTAATCACTTTTCTGCCTATCATTCGGAAAGATATATATGGAGACATATACAACTCTTGATGAGTTGTCCCTTTAAATCAAGAGGATTTAGTTAGTATCACTTCTACTTTTACGCACCATAAAAAGCTACCATAACATACAATGACTGTTCTAGAGTCTTTTAGGCCTAATAACTTCACTAGTTAAGCACACAGAAGTAGTTTGTGTATCACTTTCCAAGGTTGGATCAATTTTCATATAAACATTGTATAGACACTTCTTATGAAGTAGTAGACTTGAAAAATTATTTCATCTCCCTTAAAAAATATTTTAAATTCTATCGCCACGATCAAGTCAAAGTCTTCAGGTAAACGGCTATCCTGAAGATCCAATGGATCAGCTGGACCGACCACATACGAGTATGTGTCCTTCTAACTAAGTATGAATGACTAATTTTCAGCGAAAGAATAAAAACACAACATAAACCGCCCCGGTCACTTTCAGTCAGTTGGTTAATGGCTATCCTCATAATCTACTGGTAGAAGTGAGGACCAAACAAATCCGAAGATATGTCCTTCAAACTGAAGCAACCGACATAATTCTAAGCGATAGTGACGTTTTTTTTTTAAGTAAAAACAAGAAATACGATTACTCGGGATTGATCATCCCATTAAGCTCAACAAGGTTTTG
This sequence comes from Bidens hawaiensis, assembly GCF_021521415.1. Taxonomy (NCBI): domain Eukaryota; kingdom Viridiplantae; phylum Streptophyta; class Magnoliopsida; order Asterales; family Asteraceae; genus Bidens; species Bidens hawaiensis. The sequence continues at coordinate 28,418 of NW_027493527.1, read as the reverse complement.
AAAACGAGTTATGTCAAACGCTTTAGTAAAAAGATCAGCGAAATTATCAAACGAATCAACCTTTTCGAGCACTATCAATTTCTTCTCAGCACAATCCCGTATAAAATTATGACGAATGTCAATGTGTTTAGTTTTGCTATGCTTTACGGGATTGTTAGTTACTGAGATAGCAGCAGTGTTATCTATACAGATAGAAGTATGAGTGAAATTCAGACCGTAATCGCGCAATTGCTGTTGTATCCAAAGAACCTGGGAGCAGCAGTTCGATGCTGCCATGTACTCTTCTTCACAGGTAGAAATGGCGACTGAGGTCTGCTTCTTGCACTGCCATGACACTAATCTGCCTCAAAGAAACTGGCATCCACCTGTTGTCGACTTCCGATTCTGATTGCATCCTCCATAGTCAGAATCCGTGTAAGCGACTAACTCCAACTCTCCCCCTTTCGTGTACCACAACCCCAGCTTAGGCTTGCCTTTGAGATACCGCAATATCCTCTTCACACCCTTCATGTGTGATTCCTTTGGTTTGCCTGAAAATGAGCACAAAGACAAACTGCAAACATAATATCAGGTCTAGATGCAGTTAAATACATTAAAGAACCTATTATTGCCTGATATTGTGTGGGGTCCACGTCTGCATCACCGTCTGAATCAGCACCCAGTTTGTGGTTGACGCAAACTGGAGTATCAAATCGAGTGTTGTCCTCCATCTTGAAGCGTTTGAGAACGTCTTGGACATATTTAGTCTGATGGATGAACATCCCCTCCTTCTTATGATCCACCTGCAATCCTAGAAAGAAAGTTAATTCACCCATTGCACTCATTTCAAACCTCTTCTTCATGACTTTTTCAAATTCCTGACACATGGCGACTTTTGATGCAGCAAAGATGATGTCGTCCACGTAGACTTGAACCAGAAGAAAGTCTCCTCCTTTTCTCTTAACGAACAGTGTGCTATCGATCTTCCCCTTTCAAACCCATTCTCAAGCAAGTAATCGGATAAGGTTGCATACCAGGCACGAGGGGCCTGATGTAGCCCATATAGCGCTTTACTTAGCTTGTACACGTGATCAGGAAAGTCTGGGTCAGGAAATCCCGGAGGTTGCTCAACGTACACAACCTCATCGACTTTACTGTTAAGAAACGCACTTTTCACGTCTAACTGGAACACCTTCATCTCCTTGTATGCAGCAAATGCCAAAAACAAACGAATCGCTTCCAATCTCGCCACAGGAGCAAACACTTCATTGTAGTCAATCCCTTCTTGCTGATTAAAACCTTTTACAACCAGCCTCACCTTGTTCCTGATTATTATTCCTTTCTCATCTCTCTTACATTTGAAAACCCATTTGGTGCCAATCGCATGCACATTCTTCGATTTTGTAACCAAATTCCATACCTCCATCTTCTTGAACTGGGCTAACTCTTCTTGCATGGCTTCGAACCACGAGCTGTCTTTTAGAGCCATTTGATAGTTCTTTGGTTCAATCTGGCTGATGAAGCAGGTGTACAAGCATTCGTTAATGATGCCTGTTTCTTTAATGCTTGTGTAAACACAAGTGTGCTCATTCAAGCTTCGTCTTGTTTGTACACCGTCGGACAGATCACCTATCACGTTCTCCAAAGGGTGATTTTTGTGAACTCCAGTAGTCAGAACCGAACTGACTTGCAGATTGTCTTCCAGGTTCGAAGATAGTTCATCAATGGGCGATTGTTGTTGAGAGTGAAAAGGATTGAAGAATTCGTCTTCTGTAGAGGCAGCAGGGGTATCAACAGCACTTGACGAGGAAGATTGACATTCATCGTACTGCGGTCGTTGCACAAAATTTTCTTCCTCATCATAAAGAATCTGCGTAGCACTTCTCTCATCAACTTCTGCACAATCCAAGTAAGGCATATTAAAAGAGTTAAAAAGCTTATCATAGTCGAAAGCCTCAGCGGGACCCGTGCTTGGTTTTGGTGGTTTGTAACTTGTGATGTCAGTGTTACACACCACCTCAACCTTGCTGGTCGATAGATTAAAGACTCGTCTGTTGGGTTTCCCAACAACATATCCGACTAAAATACCTTCGTCGGCTTTCTCAGCAAATTTTGAGTTCGTCTTTAATATCGAACACGGGGACCCGAATGGTTCGAGACCATTCAAGTTAGGCTTTCTACCGTGCATAAGTTCATAACATGTTTTATTCAATCTTTTAACAGTTAAAACTCGATTAAGGATATAACAGACTGTTGCAACAGCTTCAGCCCAGAACACCACAGGAAGTTTAGCATCAGCCAGCATTGTTCTGGCTCCTTCAATTAGCGTCCTGTTCTTCCTCTCAGCCACCCCATTTTGTTGCGGAGTATACGGGGCGCTGTACTGGTGGTCTATCCCTTTCTGTAGGCAGAACATCTCCATCTGGTAGTTTTTGAACTCTGTCCCATTGTCACTCCTGATGTATTTAACCTTTCTCCCCACGATGTTCTCAACCTTGGTAATCAAGTTAATTACCAACTGAACCGTTTCATCTTTTGTCCTCAGGAAATATACCCAAGAATATCGAGAGAAATCATCAGTTATCACCAAGCAGTACGATGTTCCACCTAGGCTTTTTACATTCACGGGACCGAAGAGATCCATGTGAAGTAGGTCTAGGGTACTGACTATTGAATTGATCTTCTTGGTGTTATGAGGTTTCTTGTGTTGCTTTCCCTTTTTGCACGATAAGCATTGGTCTTCAAAGTTGAAATTTTTTAAGGGAACACCAAGCACCAGCCCATTCTTGACAATGTAGTTCATTTTTCGAAGATGTATATGCCCCATTCTTCGATGCCATAACTCGGACTCCGATTCAGTTGCTTTTGACAGAAGACATGATTCTTCTATTGCCATCTCAGTCGACCTCATGTCCATTACATATGTATTCTTTTCCCTTGGAGCCTTCATTACTATCCATGCCTCTGGTATCTTGAAACCAGGATACAACACAATCGCTTCATTTTTGGTAAAGTGCACAGTGTAATCTTTGTCACAGATCTGAGACACACTCAGCAAATTATGCTTCAGCTCTTCAACGAAATTCACCTTTTCTAACTTCATTTTACCATTAGTCACCGTCCCAGTTCCAGTCATTCTACCACCACTCTCTCCAGCAAAACTTACTCTACCTCCCTGACAGGTTTCCATTCGTGTAACAACTTCTTGTTACCAGTCATGTGCCGGGAATAGCCGCTATCCACAACCCATAGATTTTTTGCAGCCATGTTCAACTGTTCCTGCACGATTAAAGCAAAGGATTAAAATCTGGGGACCCAAGACCTATTGGTCTTGGGTCGATTAAATCTGTTAAAAGGCATCCCGTACTTTGGCTGTCCAAAATTAGTATTAGAATGATTTCTGTAAGTCCTAAAAGGATACCTTCTTGTAGATTGACTATGAGGCCATCCAAACCTTCGTGAATTAAATGAATTATAACTAGTGGTTTGGTTGTTAACAGGGAAAAACTGAGATCGATTTCTTTGAAATCCTGGATTAGTCCAATGTCTGAACTTTGATGAGTTCGCATTCTTACCAATATAGTAATTACTGTTGGTTTTATTCTCAGTTTTCGGAGTCCTCATACCTCTGAATCTCTGATTCAGAGGGCAATCAGCAATCAGGTGTCCTATTTGATTGCATCTGAAACAGCTCCTGTGTTCAACCTTCGTCTCAACAGTTGTTTCAGATGTTGAGGTTGCATTACAACCCGTTTGCCTAACATATGGTGGGACATACGGGTTTAGAGGGGAATTCTTTTCAGTAGGTTTAAATTCCTCCACACGTCTTAGTATCACTACCTCTTCATTTGTCTCACTAGCTTCGGATGTCTTGTCCGAATTTGATGAGACAGAACTTGGAACAGAAATCTTAACACTCGAAACAGACTTTGTCGTATCTTTTCACTCAATTCAGGTTTTTTAATAGAAACTTTGACATGAACTGTCTGACTAATCTCAACATCAACAGATTTCTGATTACTAAGATCATATGTATAGTTATGATTATAAGGTGGTGGAACTTCAGAATATCCAATTCCTCCCCTTTTAACTGGGGAACGTTGATCACTTACGAGATGATCAAGCATTGCAGAGGAATTTCTAAACTGCTCAAGTTTTCTGTTTAATTCCACCACTTTCACCTGGTAGTCAGCTATCTGTTTATCCCTTTCAGCAATTAGGTTGGTTTTCTCTTCTAACACTTCATAGCTAAGATCAATTACTTGTATTTTTTCAGCTAGACTTGCTTTAAGACTCCTGATATCTTTTTCACTAGCTTTAATCTTTACTGAATAACTATTTTCTCTAGTTTTAGTGTAATGATGATCTTCTTTTAATGTTTTAAATTGAGTGTCCAAACTAACAAACTGATCAGTTAATGTTTTCAATTGTTCAGACAGATTTTCACATTGCATACAAGGGAGTTCAGAACTTACCTCAGAGAGCTGATCATTCACCTCCGCCATATAAGCTTGATCTTCTCTTGTCTCTCTGTCACTTCCTTCAGTTTCGATGTTAACCAGGTTGGCCTGTTCGAACACTTCCTCAGCCTGAAGATTCTAATTGTATCCCCCGTTCTGTCTGGATACCATCGCCCTATTCTCATTACTTCCCCCATTTGGTTGTGTTGGCCTGTTCTGACTACGTTCTACTCTTTCATTTGTGCATTCTTTAGCAAAGTGGCCATTCTGTTGACAGTTATAACACCGAACCTTTGACTTATCAAAACCTGGTCTTTCGCCAACGAACTTTCTACCAGTCTTCTTCATAAACCTTTTAACTCTTCTTACTATCATCGCCATCTGCCACTGCAGATCCATCTCTTCCAGATCATCAGCATCGATCTGATCATAGTCTTCGTCTAAAGTAGCAGGATCGACAATTTTACCTTTGATGTAATTTTCGTAAGAAGCAATGAAAGATGCATAGAGAGCAAACTACTGTTCAGTAGACTTAACACTCATGGGCATCTGAGAGTAGTTGTTGTTCGGAACATTTGAGGAAAAACTACAAGTTGTTGCTTGAGGTTTAGAAGAATTTGTTCCACCAGCTACGAAACACTCATCACCATCCATGTTGAGAGTTACATGACCATCTTGAGTTGAGTTAGAGCTCGAGTCTCCCTTTGAGTAGTAAGCAGATGATTCTGACTTTGAACTTGAACTTGAAGTAACTTTCGCACCATACATTCCCGGATCCTGAACCTAATCAGTTGGTGTCTTTTTTCGAACCATGTTAAGTTCAAAAGTTCGTAGTTTATTGACTGCTGTTTCCAAGTCGATGTTTGAAAACTCTTTATCTTCTCTCATCAAGACAGTGTACATTTCCCATTTCGGTGGGAGAGCATCAAGAAGTTTTTCTACGATCTCTTCTTCTTTATAGTCAATTGAATAGTTTCTGAGTTCGGTCATAAAGTGGTAATACCTTGTAATGATATCATCAAGTGACTCATTCTTCAAATACTTGAACACCGAGAATTGGGTTTTGAGAAACTTAATCTTGGATGCACGTATCCCCACATTACCTTCATATCGGTTTTCAAGCGCTTCCCATAGCTCTCTGGCGGTTTTGTATTTCCTGAAGGTGTGAAGAATCTCTTGCGGAAGAGCCATTGTTATCGCAGCATGAGCTTTGCTTTCTGCCTCATACATCTTCTTTTCTTCCTCTTCCATCTTATTGTACTTCTTTATTTGTTCACGACCCTCAAACATAGCCGTAGGTGGAATGTAACCATCTTGAATGCACACCCACATCTTAGCATCTTGATATTTAACATATTGTTCAAACCGATCTTTCCAAGCAACGAAATCGGTACCCTTAAGCATTTTCGGAGCCTTAGTAGCTGAACCTGCTTCCACCTCCATTTTCACCAATTCCGTAATATTTATAGAAGTCATCTTTGGAAGAAATACGAACGAACACTCAAAGAAAACAAAAATAATTTATTATTCTGAGCAGTACAGTAGGCGAAGTTATATTTAACTTCGCTTAAGTCTTAACTTCGCTTGATTTATCAACTTCGCTTTCTTCACAACTTCGCCTGATGTTAACTTAGCTTGATGACAACTTCGCCTAAGATAAGCGAACTTGTGAGGTAGGCGAAGTTGATGATAACTTCGCTTAATCTTATATCTTCGCCTAAACCCTACAAACAGTGGCGGCAACTTCGCCTGATGAACACAACGTTTTTGCAGGATTGATTTTGACGTTTTGAGAGGTATTCGAAGGTGTAATGGGTTAATTTTGATGGAGGGAGGTGAGGAGGACACGAAAACTCGGTATATTAACGTAAACTCGTCCCGCGAATAGTCGAACTGAACGATTTCTACACCCGTGTGATAATCCCGAACCACACAATCACGAGCAAATGCTCTGATACCAATTGTAGGTTCCTAGCCGGATCTACACGGAAATATCTCGTTCTACGTAGGTGCGGAATCCCTACGTAAGACGATACGAGCGTAGAAGTGATATACGTTAAACACAAGCAAACACACGTTACAATACGCAAAAGACACGTTGTATTGCAACTAATAACACGTGATTTCTCAATCACCAATTACACGTACTGGAATCGTTAATACAAAAGAACCCGTAGCCTAACTTAAATACACTTCGACAACTTCGCCTAACATGCTAGGCGAAGTTGTCACTAACTTCGCTTAAACCACAAGTTCGCTTTTGATGGGCGAACTTGTGAAACACATTAACTAACACATAACAAAACCAACTAACACAATTACAGACACTAGATACTAAACTACTGACATCATGTACCAACACAAGCTCTTCATGACAACCCCCAATATCCAAGACAACCACAAGCTCTTCATGGCACTTTCATCTCCGGCTCTAAGAATGATCTTACCTTCAAACACGTCAATGACCGCCCTAGCGGTACGTAAGAATGGACGGCCCAAAATGATAGGAACTCTCTCGTCGGCCTCCATATCCAAAACAACAAAATTAGTGGGGAAAACCAAATTATCAACCTTAACGAGAAAATTCTCTACGACACTCCTCGGATACTTAATGGAACGATCGGCTAAAGACAACGTCATACTAGTAGGGGTGAGCTCTCCTAGGCCCAACTTTTCATATAAAGAATACGGCATGAGGTTTATACTAGCTCCAAGATCGGCCAAGGCTTGACACGTCGTATCACTTCCGAAAAGACATGGAATGGTAAAAACACCGAGGTCGGGTAATTTCTCCGGTACGTTATTAAGAACTACTGCAGAACACTCTCCATTTAGGGGAACAGTCGAAAGCTCCTCCAACTTATCCTTTCTTTTAAGAAGGTCTTTCAAAAATTTGGCATATTTAAGCATATGCTGGAGAAATTCAATGAACGGGAGGTTGACATTCAATTGGCTAAATATATTGAGAAAATGTCCGTAATCTTTCTTATACCTTTGATTCTTTAGACGGGCGGGATATGGGACATGGGCAAGGTCAATGAGGTGTGGTGGTGGCCGGACTTCAGCCGGCTTCTTCTTAACTTGCGGCTCAATAATTGTGTTATACCTTGTGACTTACCCGGAGCTTCTACCTCTTTCTTTTCATCCACCAACTTGTCTTGCCCATCTTTCTCAACTTCTATACTAACTCTATCCGGACCGAAAACCCTACCACTACGCGTGGAGATGGCTTTCAATTGAGCAGCCGGATTAGTTTGAGGAACACCCGAAAACTTACCTGGGGGCCTTTATTCTAAACGACGAGCAATATCACCAACAGTTCTTTGAATATCGAGAATAGAAGATTGTTGATTCTTGAAGAGCAAATCGTGTTCGGCAAACTTTTTCTGTGTAACTTGATCTGTCTCCAAGATTTGCTTCATCATCTCTTCCAAAAGCCCAATTCCACCGTTAGTACCATCAGTGTTATTATTATTGAAATATTGACCTTGTCCTTGATTATAAGAGTTTTGAAATCCGGGTGGTGCACCCAACGGACGCCGATTAGCATTATTCTGATTTGGGTTCTTGTAGGTGTTCCAACTCTGACTGTTGTTATTATAGTTGTTGGGAAACCTATTCTGACCAAAAACAAAACCGACCTGTTGATTCATCACCATGAACTCCAACGTACCATGTCCACCTATACAAAACTCACACCTGTCCACCTTGGCCTTCGGTTCCTTAACCTCTCTAGTTAGTGATTCCAAAGCAGCAGCCCCATGGTGGGCACCAAATTGTTTAGGTAAAAATTCGGTTTAAGAATATTGTAACCAAATTTGTTTAGTGGGGTATAGTGCTTGTATAATATCAATGAATATGTAAACGAAATATGGACGAACACAGAGATTTTTTATGAGGAAAAGCCCTTAATCGTGATAGGATCGTTGATGTGGTGAAAACAGTCAATTAATTATTAACTAAATTAAACAAGTAATAAAAACTAGACTTAAGACTCAACTACACAAAACACCGGCAAGTGAACCGATCAATTGTACTAAAGCTAAGTAAGTCCGGAATATCGAACCCACAGGACTCTATAAATTACGTTAATTAACTAATTAGACTCGACTTACGACACGACTATTTATTATTAATTTTTTAAGGGGGTTTTTAAACTAATATTAAACTAAGAAATTTAATAAACAAGTAAACTAGAAACAAGCAATAAAACACAAGATCAAAACCAATAAGAGAAGGAATCTACCTAGTTAAGAATTCCATGTATCAACAATTATCAAGCAATGGACAAATAACATGATTTGGAAATGGATTTCTAAACATATTCATCCAACAAACCCTAAAGGACCCTTGACCGAATCAAACGACATCCCAAAGAATAATTATTAGATTATTAAGCAATCAGTTATATTGATTTCCTCACAGTTATCAAATAGGGTTAATTAATAATACTGAAGAAAGCAATCTCACGAAACACTAAACTCTAGATAACTTGATAAGCTTATCATGACATCATGAACAAGGATCAATACAATAACCAAGCAAGAATACTGTCACCAATCTATCCTAGAATGCAATTGACCAAGACACATGAACTTCCTCACCTCATAGCTATTGGAATTTAGCAGGACATTCAAAACCCTAACCAACTATCAACAAGCTTATATGATCTAACAGGCCTATTCAATCACAATAATCAAAACACCAAGTAATGATTAAACATAAACCCTAAATCTAAAGAACACAATCAAGAGATAAAAGATCTATGTGATGCAATAGTTAATAATCAACCAAGATACCAAACATTCATATGCATCATGAAAACAAAATCAAGTCTTTACTATTAAATCAACAAATCCGTAATCAAAACATTAGTCCAAAGCAATAATCAAGTCAAAACATGTTCATCAAACCAAGGTAGACATGAAGTCTAGCCTAGCATATTAATATTCAAAGACAAATAACTAGAACCAAAAACAAAGAGTAAAATCATGATAGATTGTGAACAAGAACAATGAAAAAGAACAGGAGAACCCGTCTTAATTTACCCTTGAAAACCCGTATAAAAGCTCTATGATCTTCTCTCTTCCTAGCCTTAAAAACACCTTCAATCTTGGCTCTCTTCCTTGCAAAATCGGCTGGAATGGCTAGTTAATTCGTCTAGGTTTATAATGAGATGCTTATATAGAATGAGGTGGGCTTGGACTTTGCAAAAAATAGCTGATCAGGGGGAGTATGTGCCGCGTGACCAGGCCTGGGCTCCCTGGTCGGGTGGCACGGCCTGTGCCAGGGGGAGGGTCCGAGATTTTCTTGTTATTTCTTGCTTATTCATGTTAGATCTTGATAAATTTCTTTCTTGAACTCCAAGCAACGATGAGAACTTTCTAGAACTTCTTTTCCTTGACTCACAAGCCACCATCTACATGAAAACAAATCAAAACTCTAAGTGAACTAATCATGTAACCAATGATGAGCAAAACGAACTTAAAATTCACATGAAATGATAGAGAGAATTAAAGCTTAACATGAAAGACACCAAAAGATTAAAAACATGATAAATATAAAATACTTAACTCAAAACCTTAAATAATAAAAGATAAACGAAACACGAACTAAACCGAACTCAAAACATTAAATAAACATAACTTTACAAGGGATTGAGATGTATAAGTAGATGTATATCAATCGTCGGCACAAAAACCCCAGGTGATGACAATTGTCGATCAGCACTACATTAATCAAGAAAAAGTGTTACAATGATGGAGCTAATGATTGGTGATTACAGGACATAGACAAATCGGTTTAGAACTCAAATAGGGGAAACAACTACCTAGGCAAGGAATCCTACTAGTCAACTCGTAAACTCTCAGAATTGGATTTATGGTTGGTACCGGATTCTAAATATATGAAACTTAAGGAATACTTAAGTATGCTAGATCACCTCCCAGTCTCACCAACGATACCTAAGAACCATAAATATCATGTAAGCTCAACGGTTTAATGGTTCGGATCACCTTCGGGTCTCACCTTACCTAAATATGCTAAGGTACCCAAAGACTAAATTACCTCCCAGTCTCTCTAATCACAACACACCCTCAGGCATAAAGGGGTATTCTTATTGAATTCGGTTATAATTCGGATCTGTAAGAATCTAAGAGAATCTAAGGTAACTCACTCCCGTGCAATCACTACCCAAACCCGCAAAAGACCAAAACAGACGACACTTAATTGCCTCTCGGTCTCTCAAGTGACAGAATATAAGTTTTCTCTAAACTCTCAATTACCATTCCTATGGAATACGTTAACAATAAACCATAAACTAGTTGTAAACACATAGTACACAACCTAAAATGTATCCATACATGAAAGACATTCACAAAGACACATATGAAACATAAATTGATCATAAATTAATACCAAATACACATATGCATCATAATCAAATAAAATAAAAACTTTACCAAAGCATGAACCAATCAATAAATCATCCAAAACCAAGAATAAAACAAGTCTAAAAAGTATTCATCCAAACCCAGACAGTGTAACAATTTAGCCAGTCGTAATTATGAATGAAATAAGAATAATACAAATAATACGATTCATAAGAAACGAGAATTAAAATAGTTGAGTTACGAGCCTGGTTCTCTTTTTCTCTTTGCACAGTGTTGGCTTCCCCTTCTCTAATTATTTTTTTCTTGTCTTCTTGTAGCCACCAACAAGGGGGTCCCCCTTGGACTTGCATTCCAATCTGCTCCTCGACGTCTGCCCTCCTTTCTTCTAATGTCTTCTAGGTTTTGTTATATATTAAGATAATAGCAGACTACTAATCACTTCACATTTGGGTTGCTTGAAACAAATTAATTGTGGGCCTTCCTTGTCACCAAAACCATTTAATCTTGTGGCCTGAAACAATTTAACTAAATATAATAAATCAGCCCATGGAACTTTAAACATAATAATTTATAATCCAACTAGTTACTAGCTAAATAATCACGTTGAAGTGTTTCACATTTTTTTGTGATGAAACTTAATGAAAGTTTTTAAACCTCTTTTGTTTTCTTTGATGTATTATCACAACCTTTTACTATTCGAATTCCATAAGGATTAAAAATCATCTTTCAAATGAATACTATAATTACATAAAATAGATCGATTACTCGTTTTAGCTTGTTGTCTCTTGAAACTGTTAAAATCTAAATATGAACCAAAAACGAGCTTGTTTAAACAAAAGCACCCCATATCTACTCAAAGGTGTATGAAATATTTAGAAGAAAAAATATATAATTTAGACCACATCAAATATCCCCACACTTAAACCTTTTTCGTCCCTGAAAATGTATTTTTCAATGGAATCAGAATTCAAAACTGATCTTAAAAACATATAGGTTATCTTTTAAGCACTGATAAATGCTAAAACCATGATTACCGATATTGTTGTCCACTTAAACCCAGCCACCAGCCTATCAAGACCCCAATCATATTTAACAATTAAGTTTAAGTTATATCAATAAGACTATGGGTCTCGCACCTAAAGAGCTACCGATCCGCTTACCCCCATCTCAAGCATAATCAAGACAATTTAAAACCTGGTTGAACCAGACTGGTTAAACCTATCACCGTAAGCCAATAACCCTTTAATGGTAAGAAGAAAATACACTTAGATGGAATTTTGATGGATGAAAGGTCAAATGAGGCCATACGAGCATGCCCTAAATATTATTGGACTTTGTCCTATATATTCCCTAAGATATTTATCGACTAAAAACCTTGAGTCCCAATAGTGTATCCTCAGAGTCACAATCCCCTTGGTAACACGTAAACTCTCAGTCTCGTCTATTATGTGCACTTTGGCCTCTTTTTCTATTTTTGAGAATGCTTATTTGGCATTTTACATTACATAACTTTCCCTTTCTTTTGCTCTTCGGACCAACTTTTCGGAATACTTATAACTTTCATAACATACCTTTTTTTTTTCTTTTTTCCTTTTTTTGGTGCACTTAGGCATCTTTACCCCAAAAAAATATAACTATTGACTAAAGCTCGTATAAAGAGATGGACATGGAAGGGCTTCATCACTCGTTATTTACTTTCATAAAACAGAGTGATATGCTAATTTTAAGTGCATTTAATTCTCACCACTTCAAGGTATTCAGATTATGGTAATACTTTTTATGTCTTATTGAATTTTCAGTTTCACTATCCCCCCTCAAAGAACCCACAAAGTTTATGAATTATTGGGTATATTAAAAGTATTCATGGGAAACCCTCAAAGAACCCACAAAGTTTATGAATTATTGGGTATATTAAAAGTATAAATGGGAAACTTTTCAAAGCTAGTTGGGCCTACCGACACATCCCAAGATTAGTGCGTTATCTATATTTAATATCATATATAATAGTAGTTTTAAAAACCAATCTCAAATTTTCTATCATTTTCCATTGTTTGCAAAAAATTTCATAAAAAAATTTTTGGGACATTTTTAGTATTTTTTTAAAACTTTTTTTTGTTATTTTTTTTTAAATTTTTGAATTTTTTTTATTTTTTATATAAAAACGTCAGTTTCTCATCCCCGCACTTAAATGTCACATTGTCTTCAATGAGACAGGAAAAAGACCAAAAATTAAAGCACATTCAAATATAAGTAAAATGGAACAGAATCCCCTGGTAAATATGACGATATTGCCTTGCAAGTTGTGTCTCGTGCCCTCCAATTCGAATGAAAGTCTCACACTCCAGCGCTCTCTACCAAGTTGTCACTTACGAACGAAAGCGACAAACAATCAACAAATAGCATCCCCACACTTGCTTCAAACCTAAATCATCAAACTTCCACAAGAAATCCTAGAGCAACCTGAAAGCAAACCAAGAAAAAACCAGCACAAGAAAGCAAGAAACCCCAAAAAATAAAAATACAAATAAAACAAAAACATACTACCAGGTTGCTTCCCGGGAAGTGCTAAGTTTACAGAAGAGTCTTCAGCCAGACTCGCTCATGAAATCTCAATCAGGAGGCTTTTCTTTTATCCAACCTCGGTCTAACCCGTTTAGTTCCACCCGTCCAACATTTTAATCAAATAACACATAGTGAAACTAAAAAGTAATTTAGAACATTCAAACGGGTCAGACCACCAATACTTAAACTTACCTGGACCAAACCTAATACGTGGCATATAATGAGGAAAACGGTAATTCTTGCATTTCAGTGTTCTTCTATAATTCCTATTGTACCATTTTTGAACCCGCAAAACGTGCTGATCCAAGCATTTTCGCACCCTCTTCTGTGGTTTTGTCGATATCGGTGGCGATCCACTATCTAGTTCCTCCATAAACCTACTAACATTCCTACGATGTGGCGACTCAACCACCACCATATTCTGATCCTCCTCTGTTGCCACTTCCTCTTCTTTTTCTTCTTCTGGTGACGTTTTAATCTCCATTGTTGGCTTCCCCATGATTAGTGTTTCTAAATAGATAAGATCGCCAACATGGTCAAATTCTTCTTGTTCTTCAAAAACTGGTAAACCCACCAATTCATCACCAAACTCATCCTCCTAAGATGGTACATGTTCCTCTCTTCGTCATCTTCCATCTAGTCATGTGGCTCCACAAAGACATCTTCACTCGGATTCGTGTAATTAGGTAGCTCCAACTCCTTCTATTCTATCACTCCCTCATCATCATCATTCCAAACGTCATCATCCGTTTCATAGACGACTTCCTTCTCCTTGTAAGAAAAACTCTCAATTTGATATCTAGCACTTATCTCATCTAACCTAGCTTCAAATTCTCTACCTTGCGGAGTCTTTCTAATTCTATCAACTTATCAAGCCTGGCTTCGAATTCCTCTATTTTACGGATTGTTTCTCTTTCGATCAACTTATCAAGCATGGCTTCCATTGCATTAATCTTTTGGAATCTTTCGCGTTCCTCTTGTTTTGATCTTTCCAACATCATCTCTTTCCAACATCTTCGATATAAATACTCCTAAACTGACTCAATCTATTAAACGTATTAAATAGACTCGATTAAATAAAACAAAGACTAACTTATTCTAAACACGACTAGACAAGCTAAATTTAAGACACAGACTCACAAGACACACCACAACTCAAGACACAAAAGACCAATTAATCAATTAAGTTCAATCAACGCTATTTTCGCTATCGCTTAAGTATCCCCGAAAACGACGCCAAAAACATGATGTGCAAAACGGTCTATTAAAAACTTAACCTAACCTGGACACTCTAGTTTTAAATTTATAAATCTAGACTATCCTAATGTAGACCACTAGACAGGCAAGTGTAGCTATCGACTATAGTAAAGCCTAATGAAGTCCGAATATCGAACCCAAAGGACACTAGCGACACCTAAACTAGACTCTGACTAATAACTTAAATAAATGGATTTAATTGATTTTTTTGTTTATAATTATTAACTATAAACTAAATAATACTTAAACTAAAACTGACATGAAAACAGGACACAGACAAATCAATTTAGAACTCAAATAGGGGAAACAACTACCTAGGCAATGAATCCTACTATTCAACTCGTAAACTCTCAGAATGGGATTTATGGTTGGTACCGGATTCTAAATATATGAAACTTAAGGAATAACTAAAGTATGCTAGATCACCTCCCGGTCTCACCAATGATACCTAAGAACCCTAAATATCATGTAAGCTCAACGGTTTAATGGTTCGGATCACCTCCCGGTCTCACTTTACCTAAATATGCTAAGGTACCCAAAGACTAAATTACCTCCCGGTCTCTCTAATCACAAAACACCCTCAGGCGTAAAGGGGTATTCTAATTGAATTCGGTTAGAATTCGGATCTGTAAGAATCTAAGGGAATCTTGGGTAACACACTCCCGTGAAATCACTACCAAAACCCGCAAAAGACCAAAATATACGACACTTAATTATCTCCCGGTCTCTCAAGTGACAGAATATAAGGTTTCTCTAAACTCTCAATTACCGTTCCTATGGAATACATTAACAATAAACCATAAACTAGTTGTAAACACATAGTACACAACCTAATATGCATCCATACATGACAGAATTCACAAAGACACATATGGAACATAAATTGATCATAAATTAATACCAAATACGCATATGCATCACAATTAAATAAAATAAAAACTTTACCAAAGCATGAACCAATCAATAAATAATCCAAAACCAAGAATAAAACAAGTCTAAAAAGTATTCATCCAAACCCAGGCAGTATAACAATTTAGCCACTCATAATTATGAATGAAATAAGAATAATACAAATAATACGATTCATAAGAAACGAGAATTAAAATAGTTGAGTTACGAGCCTGCTTGTCTTTTTCTCTTTGCACAGTGATGGCTTCCCCTTCTCTAATTATTTTTTTCTTGTCTTCTTGTAGCCACCAACATGAGGGGTCCCCCTTGGACTTGTGTTCCAATCTACTCCTCGACGCTTGCCCTCCTTTCTTTTAATGTCTTCTAGGTTTTGTTATATATTAAGATAATAGCTTACTACTAATCACTTCACATTTGGGTTGCTTGAAACAAATTAATTGTGGGCCTTTCTTGTCACCGAAACCATTTAATCTTGTGGCATGAAACAATTCAACAAAATATAATAAATCAGCCCATGGAACTTTAAACTTTATAATTTATAATCCAACTAGTTACTAGCTAAATAATCACGTTGAAGTGTTTCACAATTTTTTTTGTGATGAAACTTAATGAAAGTTTTTAAACCTCCTTTGTTTTCTTTGATGTATTATCACCTTTTACTATTCGAATTCCATAAGGATTAAAAATCATCTTTTAAATGAATACTATAATTACATAAAATAGATCGATTACTCGTTTTAGCATGTTGTCTCTTGAAACTGTTAAAATCGAAATATGAACCAAAAACGAGCTTATTTAAACAAAAGCACCACATATCTACTCAAATGTGTATGAAATATTTATAAGAAAAAATGTATAATTTAGACCACATCATGTTGAAAAAGTGAGTTTTTGGCAAAAAATTATGAAGAGTACTACTGCTACAAACACCGATACTTCATGTTCTTATAGCAACACTTTGGCATTTTTCAAATAAGAACACTTAAGATACTTTCCTAGTGTCGTTTCACCAGAGAATTTGTTTTTGTGTGACACTCCCAAGTAATGAATTAGAGATAGGTTTGTGTTTCTTGTGATACTATCGGGCACCACACATTGCTTAAGTACGACACTTGAACATCAACACTCCTGCTATTTCAATTGCGACACTTAACCTATGCATCTTAATTATTACAAACAGCACTTCATTACTTGTAGTGACACTTTTCAATTTGTAGTGACACTTTTGGTATCTTCTTTCAATGGTTGTGAATTTTGTTGATCTTGAATCCGGTATTGCCACCCGCCCCCTAAGTTGATGCAATCGATGTCTTTCCCAACTAGATAAAGCGAATTAAATCATATATATTCTTTACCGACTACACCTTGTGGAACTTAATCCTCAATGGTCCACAGGTCCACACATGCTGATGTTAACCATTGAATATGGTGTGGAACTGCATGAAGATCCTAAAACCTACTCCGACATAGACAAAAATCTACAATAAAGGACAAATACTGGACACAAAAGCACGGGGTCGTGCTAAATCTACCATGGGGCCGTGGTCACCTTTCAGATAAGACAAAAAGAATTAGCACACGTCATTAAAAAGCACGGGGTTGTGCCTCAGGAAGCACGCCCCCGTGGTGAGTCATCATGTATGATCTGACAGCATTTAATGCGACTGGGCACCTGGACACGGGGTCGTGCCTCATAGAGCACGGGGTCGTGCCTCTCACTCTAGACTTCCTATAAATAGAGGGTCATGTTTCACTCATTTGGTGTGCTTGAAGAAAACCTCTAAACGGGTTTCTCTTATAAAAACACTCACATTACACTCATATTGAAGATCTTGTGAGGAGTTTGAAGGCTTGGAGATTATCATTACCATCCATCATCATCATTATGATGGAAGATCCATCCACATTTGGTTAGATTGTTCTAGTTTAATCATGTGTTAGTTATCACCATCCCTTTTAATGTTCATAACAATGCTCATTATGAGCTAAACTCCATTTACCATCTATAATCTATGAAGAAGCTTTGTTTTACTTGATGATTATGTGAAACATGTGATTTAGTTTGGTATAGTACATGGTTATTTTGCCATTATCTTTTGATGAATAAATGTTTTATCACTTTAACTCAATACATCAAAGATATGATTAATAATCATTCATGTTAACTCATCTTCTTGGAAACTAGAAATGGTAAAAAGAATACTTTGATAACTTATTCAAGATAAAACATGGATCCTTATGTTGTACTTATAAATGATGAGATATAAGTTATGATCTATTTCTCTAGTTTCGTTAACTCTATAATAACATTGTTAACACGATTGCTTAGGTTATCTTGCTAGTTAAAGAAATCATATGTTAATGGAATGTGTAATTATAACCTAATTAAATCAACCAAAGGGAGGTTGTGTGAGTTAACTACAACCACTCGAAGTTGTTAGGATTGGTATTTGAGAAATCGAAGTCAATCCTAATCGTTCTACTATACCAAACTGCTTGTCTACTTAAATTGACATTCTCGTGGTAGTATGACATTAGGAAAGAATAGACTTTAAAATGTGCATGCTACTTTCTTTTATGTCATAGAATATGTTCACTTAGAAATGAGGGACTAGTCTATCATATATTATTAGGACAAGTTTATCACATGTTTATTTAATAATCATCAAGGAATAATGGAGTGGATTCTTAATCTTAGATGGTAACCTTCATATAATTGAAATACTCACTTAGAATTTCTCTTCTTGTCACCTATATATTATATATAAGTATTTCTATTTTATAAAAAGTTTAAAAATCAACCTCAAAAATGATTAAACCCTCCGATTAAAGTAAGACGAAGATTTATTATTAGAAACATTTGTGTCCACGGATCGATACTTGGTTCTTACCAATACTATTCTACATATACGATAGGTACACTTGCCTATTTTGTATGTGTTTAGTCTTAGTAGAAATCACTTTCATAAAAAAACGATCTTGTGCGAAAGCTAAAACCCCAATCAGTTATCATTTTACTAGCACGCGCACACCACATCAGTGCCACCTAATCATTTATGGTACGGATATCAGTGAATGATTGGTAACCTCTTTGGTGTGAAAGAAGAATCCGTAAGAAAAACGTCTCTCCACAACTTGGATGTACATATATTAGCCTTCCAATTGCAGGTGGTTTTGTTGATGTTATTCTACTCCAAAACTTGTCACGTGGTCCTATTTTATTCTGAAAGGTAGTCTATATAACGAGGATGACGACGACCTTGGTCGTGACAATTGTTTCTTAGCCATTCTGTTAAGTAGTTTTCTATAAAGCTGGATTTTGTAAAACTGATTCAAGGTTGTCTTCATCTCTGGAAGTAATGTTTTGCATGTCTTGTAGGTGACCCACCAAATTCTGTACTGTAGGGTTTCTGTTATGGATTGGGAAATTGAGGATCCTCCAGGACGCCTCATGTGGGCAGATAAGCGGCTGTCAACAAAGTTAGAAATCTCATCTACATGAGGGGCGCTATTACTTGGTGTATTGACATTGGTGCTTGTCGTTTTGGCTATGGAATATCGTATACGGTTGGAACCTTTTGATATATACTTGAATAAGTATTTAATGAGCATATTCCAACTGCAGTATTCGACATTTATGTGAGCATAAAAACTGTAAGCACAAAATACGGTTATACGGAACTACATAAAAGTTGTCAACATCAATACCATGTTTATTAAACACGTGACTGATAGAATATCTTGTGTACCGGGCGTAACCATTTTTGTTAAACACGGTGGTTGAATGATAATCTTTCAGAAAATTTTTTGGAGCAACACCCCGTCTTCATACATGGTACATTAGGTTGAATGATACCGCATGGACTATGTATCATAAACTCTCAGTCATGACGTTATGCAACGTAGGTTCGGAAATTGGGTCTGGTATTTCAGCGGAAATGAAGTTATCCAACTGTTTAGCATTACGGATCTTGTGCCGTTATGTAACCCACAACAGGATGTGACAGTGTGGCAATCCTCTTTTTTGAAACTCAATAGTGTACAAATATGTTGCAACCTAACCAAAAGGTTTGTGTGTCTTAAGAAACTTTAATAATGAATTAATTTTCATATGAAAAACTCTAGCAATTATGTTCGGATGGTCTTATGCTTTAAGTGGGGAATTGAGAAACATATATTTCAATTTCTGGCCATTTGACATTACACGTAAATGTAATGAAATATTGTGGGTTTCCATGAACTCTACATATCGCAGGGGTATATTGATAATGTTTGTCATGTACCTAGGGCCACCGGTGAATGACGATGGCAAAATCGTTGTTTTCCTAATGTCACGGCCGTCGGCATCACCACGTTGAATAGCATCATTTACTCCTTGTAAAAAGTCGTGCCTGAATGTTCTTTGATTTTTCCTTATGTAATCCATGCGACTTTCTTCTATATACACACATGCATCTACCAAGTCTGCTGGAATAAGCGACCACCTCTGAGATATAAAGTATAAAGGTTTTAGCGATCATGTAGCTAGTAGCTATAATGCATATTCATTGTTAAATTTATTTCACGATTTGAAGCATGCCGATATAATCTAAGGCTAGGAGACCATCCACTTTCGCCATAAACAAACAATAATGGATACTATAGTGGCATATACAATGGATGCAATTTAATTATTCTTTGTGGACGGCCATCCTTGTGGCGAATGACAATGTCATAACGGTCAGATGAAGGCTCGTCATCGGCAATAATTGCGCCAATGCAGTTACTAACAGGTGCATCATAACATATTTCACTCCGGCCGGAATACAAACGAATAAAAAATGTGGGCATGTAAGTGGTTTTGCATGTCTTTTGACGTACGAAATAGCTTTACAAGTTCGTTTCGAGATTCAAGCTCTCTAATGAATATTGTAACGATCTCAAAAGTAAGATTAGAGTGTTCATCTTCGTTAAGGAAGCGAAGTCTATTAGAAACCTCATTGTCGGTGTCATAGATGTACATTTGTAGAAATTGAGGCTTCTCATTAGGATGGGGACACGTGCTTTCTATTTTAAACATGTAAGGCCCAGATGACGTTTTTATCAAATGGTCAACTTTAGCGCCAAAGGAAGTCATTGAATACATAGAGTTATACGCACGAATGTTTGAAAGAAAATCAGGTTGGTCATATAGTTGGACAATAGCTAGACTATATGACCTGAAAGACGGAAGCCGCACATCTCCACCTTTGCAGCATTGGTTATACCGTGAGTTACCATTATGGGGTTTTGAAACACAACGTTCATCATACCAAAAGAAGGCACCACAAAACTCACAAACGCACCGACAGTCGCAAAGGTCAATATACGTTGACACAGGTGAAGATGAAGCACAAATTATAGCGGCACGACATCTGGATTGGGTTGTGCGGCGCTAGTGTAACCGACATGTTATGTAGACGATGATGATGATGTGTTCGATTGGTTGCATAATGTGAACCCTTCCTAGTTCCTACTATTATTAGCGAACATTGATGCAAATGATACAATTGAACAAACAAAAAAAAATAATAACCACTTTAAAGCTAACATGAACGCAAGATAACATATACAACAAACACGAAGGAAACCAAATAACTACCTTAAATGAGTAAACAAAAAGTTAACAACATATGCCTATTTAAATAAACACACATAAAGGAAATATAACTCATAAAATGGAAATAACATCCTAACAATCTAGTACTATCTAAGGCAAAACACATAATAGAAAGAAATTGTAACATAACAGAGAGAAAAAACTTAAGTTAAATATTAACATTTCACCTTATAAGCCAAGAAAAAGAATAAACATGTACTCAAATATTAACAGGTGAATACAAAACGTAACCTCCTACCAACAGCTAGTTGCCATAAACAAAGATGCGACAATTTTAACAAAGATGTAAATGAACTAAAAACAAAAAAGATGAAGTCCAACAACACTACTAAGATTTAAGAATTAAGAGATTAACAAATATATAACAACATATACCTAAGATACAAATGAGTTGAGCAAGTCAATTCATGTTCATAAAAACAAAAATCCAAGAGACATTAGGAAGAAGAAAAAGAAAAAACCCCAAATTAATGAAATTTAAACACTAACATTTATAACAAAAGAAAAAAACTGGGCCAAAAACAGCAGAAACCAGCGACGTGAAGATACTTTACAGACAGACGAAGGACGATTGGACGAAAGATCAATACCTGGTTTGGGGATGTTGGTACTGGTTTGGGGATGTTGGTGACGAATGAGACAGATGAGCAGAGATGGTGGTTGATAAAGGTTAAGATATTTTGTAATTCAAGTGTTATATGTGGTAGGTAAATGACGTGTGAGTGATAATAAGTTTGATCAAAAGTTTGTGTGGCTGTAAATGAAATATGGATGAATAGTGTGAGGAATGGATGTTAGTTTTTAATATATATATATATATATATATATATATATATTTAAATGTACTAATACACATCTAAATTTAATAGTTTCTTTACATTATATATGCACACGCTCGTATGAAGATAATAATTTAAAACAAAATATTGGAGGTATATAGTATCATAAATTTTTAGTTCTTGGATTTGTATGCATAATATAAAGTTTGTATCTTGGACAATTGAACACGGTTTTGATTTATAAAAAATTTATTACCAACGTTCGGGTTTATCGGGCTATTCGCGTACGTATACCGGTAATTCTCAAAACTACTAAATGTATGAAAATGAAACTGACAGCTCTGCTATACTCTATATGACCTAATTAATGCAAATTAAGCCAAATAGAAGCTTATGAAGTGAAAACTCGTTTAGCATATGTAAGGATATTGACCTGAAAGTTGGTGGTTGTCACATATGACCATGGGTTGACATTTCATGCTACACAGACTATGAGATGGATTCTTTCATCTTTGAAACGGTCCGTCACAAAGCTAAGTTTGTGATTAAGATTGGGTTAGACTGCCCGGTCTCAAAATATTAGGCGGGTGAGACACGCCGTCACAAATGGAAAACTTAATACCTAGGCCACTCTTGATACATATCGTGTCATAATAAGACAGTCCATCTCATCGACAATCTGCTTAGTTACATATTAGACATGGACTTTAAGTTTGGCATAATTACAAATTAGCCCTTAAACTTTAAAATTTGGAAAAAAATGGCACGTAGGTTTTCGGGATGTTACTGGAAGAACGAAAAGTCACGCTTAGGCCCGGAAAAAGACCCATAAATAAACGTGACTCTACTTGGGAGGCAACAGAATCTAAATAACTTGAGAGTTGGTGCATACGTCAGAATTAACTCAAAGACCTCATGTTTGATATTTATGTTTGCTCTTGATTACTTTCGACGGCAAGTATGTCTTCTCAATACTGGCCAGTAGCTTTTTGTTATTTTATATTTTTGTTTGTACTAATATATATATATATATATATATATATATATATAGTTTTGAACATTTGTAAAAATGTATTTTATCCTCAACTTTTAATTTTATTAATTATCTAGTAATTAATAGGTTTCATATTTAAAGGAAGATTAAATATGTGAGATAAAATACTTACTCCGCTCAGCCATTCACCACAATTTTACCACAATCCACAACTAGTCTATTATCTTCAACCACCGTCTTACTTACATCTCTCCATGATATAAGCACATTAGACCCATACCATATTATGCTTTAATTCATGATATTTAGCATATTTTGTTTTAGTTTTTTTATGTTCTTCATGGTGTCTTTTACTTCATGATGTTGTTCAACATATTGTTTTTTAATGTAGAGACCATACTGTGTTTTAATATGATGTTCAATATATTCTTTTTTATTCATGGTGTGTGTTGGATATTATAGGCTGCTACATATCAACAAAATAAAGAAAGGGTGAAAGAAAAATATGTAAAAATGAAGTTTTTGGTGATTTATATACCAATAGAAATACTTAGTGCGACACTAGAGTGTTGCCCGTGCTCATAGCTTATTATTTTTGGATTTCGCGTGTCGCCCAGACTCTTAGCGAAACTTCTAGTGTCGACGAGCTGAAATTGCGACACATGCTCTGCCTGTATATAGTTTCAGCTTTTGTTCATTTTAGTTTAGTTGTTGACTCAGATTGTGTTAGGGTTTGTAATAGTTTGTGGTTTTCCTTTGTAATAATCTAGCAGGTGTTGAATCATTTATATCTTTTCCTTATATCAATACCAAGAATTTTTGTTGATTGAATCTATTTGGGTTTTGCTTATTTTTCATCAAGTCTGTTATATTGGATCTTGTTTACAAAAACAATTGGTAAACCTATGATCCTATTAGTTGAGTAATCAAGCTTTCGCAAGATCTAGAGATAAAACAGAATTACAATTTGGTACCGGAGTCTATTTTCTCTTGATTTTTTTTGTTTTTAGAGTTTTTGCAAAAAGTTTGATAGCTCTTCATTTCCTACTCACATTCGTGTTTGCATTGACATCAAAAGATTTACATATATCATCCAACTGGCCAAACATTTCACCGGCTAATCTCCCTCCAATAATACGGACAAAGGGTGGAAGATCTAAGAATCGACAATACCTTCTTGTCACTAGCTCTGTGTGTTAGTCGTAATCTCACCTAAGTCGCCGCCGCCACCACCGTATTTCGCCGTACAACCACCTCATCGCCACCAGCTTCTGTGTTATAGCTTCAATTCCATACAGTAAGTGCTCTGGCGAGTTTAAATCTAACCGGTATATACATAACTCCGGTGAATCAAACCTATCACCTCTGGCAACTTTTCCGGCGACCTACACAACTTCGCCGATCTCCCCCACCTTTTTCTATCCATTCCTCATTCCAGGTTCTATCTTTCTATTATTATTATTATTATTATCACATAAACTGGGTATATGTGATATAACAAAAACATCTTTAAAGCTTTCAAATTTCTGGTAATTTTACCTTTCTCTGTTCATAATCTTGTTGGATCAGAAATCTTTAAATTGTTTGGTTGTATCTTACAAATTAGGGATTTAGGGTTTCAATTTGAATTGGGTATTTAGTGGGTCTTATTATTAAATAAAGATTATTTTTTATTAGGCAAACTTGTTCCCCCTTTTGTTGATTGTCAATAATAATAATCCCACTCTTCCCATATGATGATTCTTCCAATTTAATATCAAACTAGTATTGAAGAACCGCGCGTTGCGTGGGTCATTGTATAGTATGTTAGACGTAGAGTAGAGTTAGACTATTAGACAAAGAGGATGTGACAGTATATATAAGTAAACATGTCCCAATAAGCTAAAGAAAAAATAACATTCAAGAAGTCTGATTAATAGCAAAAGTTCATGATTTAACTGCAGACCCACTGTACTAAGATAACTTAGAGCATATTTTTATATCCAACATTAGCAACAAGTCCAAATCCAGGTGTTAAGTCAAAAGCTAACCAATAAAGAGTGCTTACTATTCTAAATAACTTGCAACACCCAAGTTAAATCGAACCCAAAATACAAATACCTAAAAGAAAATCTCTCATAAATTGCTTTCTAATCACGTAACATATGGAATAAATTCCCCAAAATACAGACATGAAATTTAAGCAATTACAAATCCATATAACTGTAAAGCAAAACATTAGCGTTTTATAACGATGTCACATGACCACGAAATCTGTACACTTTCAAGCTACATAATCCAAAGCTAAGTCTGAACATATATCATGATTTACAAACTAAATTACCTAAATTTCCAGAGTAGACGATAGTCTTCAGCATAGAGTCATTTTGTGACAGATTTGTAACTGGCGCTGAGCAACACATGTACCACACCAACGATACTCCCTTGCCACTGTTTCGTATTAAGACATATTAATCTGCATTTCCAATCAAGATTGTTAGTTAAGTTATATATAATTATGAGAGAAAAAAAGAGAGCATCTCTGAAGCTTTTAACAATAATGAGAAAACAACATCAACATGATTTGATCAATATTGAATAAACCCAAGAAAACCTTAACTAAAAAGAGACTACAAAACACCTGCCAACATAAATTAACTAAAACTAAAAATTCCCAAAAAAAAAGAACCACAAATAACCGCTAGAACACACAACAGTTTGGTCCGGCTCTCGTATGTACTTGTTGTGTAGGAAAATGTCAGAACTAATGCTCACCCCTAGATACCAACATAAATTAAGAATGACGATTCAATAAAATTCAACACTTCAAAAAATAAACCAAAATCAAAAACTAACCACCAAAAAACCGAGAAATGTACTGAAAGTATGAAACATCTATATAAGTATTTCATCAAATGCCTTATAGGCACAATTGGGGTTAACAATCCACCTTTAGGCTCCGATCATCATGGTTGCAACTCTGGTTTCTTGTCTCCAAGCAACACAATTGCCTATTTCCAAGCAACACAGTTGCCACGCCAAGAGTTCGTCATCATCATCGCTCATTGCTGGTGTGTTCTCATGTTCATCGTATCGAAGATCACAGATATTCATAACAGAGGCTCTAAAACCATCATAGCCTTTAGAAAAAGTCCAACCGGACAGACATGCATTTCATCAAAAACCTCATGTGCGCCGCATCTAAGGTCACGATATAGGCAAAACTGGGTACCAACGATAGTCAAACATCATTGTCTTACCTCCACCATCACTGCCACCTAGGTTTCCAAAATGAAATCCGGCAACATCAACCACCGCCACCAAAAACAGCCTAAAAAGGCCACAGGCTGATTTCTTACAATTAAAACTCAAAACATATGTATTCTTATGCAACAATAAAATAAAATAAACTACTTCAATATACTTTTACAGACTACTCATGTTGTAGCTTGTACATCAAGGTTTATCAGGGGTAGTTGACTACTTTCTGCTTCACAGTTTTTGATTGAAGATGTTTGCATCAAATTCGTGTCCAATTCTTTCTCATTCCATAATAATTTTTTGGCAGCATTTTATGCTTTCGAATTTTGAACCGTTAATAAACATAACAAATTCCTTGTGTGCATCAAACATCCAATTTAACAAACTCTAATTGCACCACTGTTCCATAGTTAAATAACACAAACAAAGCATCACAACAATCACCCATACCTTGAAGATGAGGCATTTCAACAAATGTTGTATCGATGTAGTGAACACATCTCACAGACTCAGACACGTATCATCGTCGTCTTACCTCCGCCAACGTCGCTGCCTAGGGTTCCATTTGGAACCCGGCAACAATTGTAAGCGGAGCAAGGCTACCTCAATCCCAACCATAAATAACCAAAAGTCACCGGTCTCCTCCACTACCATCGCCTAGGGTTCCAAAACCGAACCCAGCAACAGAAGGGAGCCGCAATAGACGAAATCGGAGTCATACTTTCGGAACCCGACACAAACGTATTAGGGCCATTAGCAGACGAAATCGGATCCACAATAGTGGCACAACACTACAGTAATACTTCCAGCGACGACGATACACCACCGGTGGCCGGTGGTCTCTCAAACAATAGAGAGAGAAAGCAAGGTTGAAGATGCCGTTAGGGCGGACGGGGCGGTGCATGGTAGCCTCCCCGTCACGCGTGATGAGAAAACCCACACCGCCGCCGCTCCCATGGTCACGCGCAAAATGGTATTTTACGTGATGGCCATCACACTTGGTGGGGTGTGATTTCCAAGAAGAAATGTAGCCGTTGGGTGGGGATCTAGCCGTTGGAGGGGGGTTTAAATAAAAAAAAAACAATATAAAATCAAAACAAAAACATAAACCAAATCCAACTCAAAAACACTCTCAAACTTCCCCTTCATTCACAACAAAAAATATGGAATTTTCGAAACACTCGATGCCCTTAGACACTGATAGCTCTTCGTCTTCGGACGATGACATTCTCGAATGGTTCCCGTTACTATACAAAGAACTTGAAGGCCCGATCCGTCCAAAGAAAAAGGTGGTGGAGCGTGATCGTATACATGCCCACGACGTGCTAATGAACGACTAGTTTGTGGAGGAGCCGAAGTACAACGACGAGACGTTTAGGGAACGCTTTCGTTTGCCAAAATCTTTATTCTTAAAGATTGTAGCTGACGTCAAAGAAAACGAAGAATGGTTTCAAGAATCTTACGACGCGAGAGGCAAACGAAGTTTTACGCCGCTTCAAAAATGCACATCCGCTATTCGTCAACTAGCGACAGGTAACCCACCCGACCAATTCGATGAATACTTACAAAATGTCTGAGAGAACTTCACGTGAATGTCTACAATTCTTTTGTAACGCGATTATAAAATTGTATGCCAAAGAGTTTCTACGAAAACCAACAAGACACGACATTACACGTCTTTACGCCGCACAAGAGGCTAGATGGCATTTTCCAGGGATGCTCGGTAGCATCGATTGTACACATATCGAATGGAGGAATTGTCCACGGGAGTTGCGAGGGGCGTATGTTAGGGGTGATATCAAACGACCGACCATCTCACTAGAAGCGGTTACGTCAAATGATTTATGGATTTGACATTCTTATTTTGGTGTTCCCGGCTCAAACAACGACATCACTGTTCTGTACACATCACCGTTGTTTCAGAACGTAATAGATGGCACCGCACCTTTCTGTCCGTACTTTGTCAACGAGAGATATTACAGACGTGGCTACTATCTTGTCGACGGTATCTACCCGCAATGGTATGTTTTTGTGAAAGCCTTTTCGTTTCCTGTCGAGACCAATGAAAAGGCGTTCAAGAAGTTGCAAGAATCGGCAAGAAAAGATGTCGAGAGAGCTTTCGGTGTTTTAAAGGGTAGATGGTGCATACTCAGTCGACCGGTTCGTGCAATGAAAAAACCCACGATCTCTAGCTACGTGTATGCATGC
>NW_027493526.1:0-43703 GCF_021521415.1 Bidens hawaiensis | reverse complement strand
ATCACCATGACACAAGCATATAAATGCATGAGAAACGAATGTATTACCTTCTCGGCGTTATCGCATATATATGTCGTGAACACCACAGAGAAGCCGAAGATTGATGTAGTACGTCGCGATGGTTAAGATACTAATTAATTTATTTTTGGGACTAACAAGTAAAAAAATTTCCATATATTTAAAGGAATGGTTAAGGGTACACTGGGTACTCCATATCTCTATAATAAGATCAAGAAAATAATGTTATGTATCAAAGGTTGGAGATGACCTTATAAGTTCTTTTAAGAAAAAAATAACGAAACGTCATATCAGATCCAAAGACCTGTAAAAATTGTCACCAATATTTTCTTTAAAAATGAAGAAGTTAACACTTAATTATCAGTTTAATTTGTATTAACTGAGACAGGAGTAGCAGATTTTATACGTTCGTTATTGTGTTACATCTCATGTGAGCTTATTATTTCTTTTGGGAAATACAATCATACATGTTTCTATCGTTTCGTTCAATCCTAAATAAAATACTACCTTATTTAAAACAAACATCGAAAGTTATTTATGTACTTTAAAGCTTTTTGAAATCAATTATATTGCAATAACTAGTTTTTGCGTTACCAATATAATCATGATTTTTTAAAGACAATACTGACCATCTTTTTAAAAGAACAACAAACAAAGAGATTTACATCTCTTCTAGACATCCCCTTCTAACATCAAAACG
This sequence comes from Bidens hawaiensis, assembly GCF_021521415.1. NCBI lineage: Eukaryota > Viridiplantae > Streptophyta > Magnoliopsida > Asterales > Asteraceae > Bidens > Bidens hawaiensis. The sequence continues at coordinate 42,985 of NW_027493526.1, read as the reverse complement.
TGCTAAGACGGCTAAGTCCTAGCCGGTATCTTTTGAACACTAAGAACACAAGAAGTTAAGTTGGACCAAATTAAGAGATGACACATATCCCAAGTAATCTAAGTTTAACCTACAAATGAAAATTTTAGCTGTCTTCTTCAAGTAAGCTAAAAAAGACGTCGTCTTAACCGGTTTGCTTGCTATTAGCATCTTCTCAGAGCCCTCCATCTTTTTTTAGCTTACTTGATTTCCGCCATCTTTTTTTAGCTTAGTTGATTTGTAGACTAAAAAAGTGAATTTGCAAGCTAAATTTAACCTACTTGTCACTCGTGTCATTTTCTAGTTGTTCTGAAGGCGGGTCACACTGACTTTATAAAATTCGGAGCCCAAAAGGAGCCGAATAAGGCTTAGCTCTAACGTGGCGTTTTCTTATTAAAGAGGAAATGATTAGAATGTTGTAGGCAAAATCCTTGCAGACAGTTATGAAAAATAATGGTCAAAGTTGTCTATTTTAGTAATTTTCCTCAAATATTTTGATAATTTCATTTTAAGTGTTTATGTAAGACAAACCTACTATTCAAACACGAACCTCAAAACATATAAACACAAACAAACAAGTATGAATATGTAATGATCTACTTTTGTAATCATAAGTAGCAAAAAAAATTAACTATACATTATTTAAGTTATTTGTATCATAATTTGAAGACATTCATGAAGTTGAAAGGCAATCCTTTTAACGAAGGAATGGCAATCCTTTTAACGATAAAGAAACGGCTTTCGATGAATAGCATGGGTTCGATTTGTAGGATGGATATTAAACCCAACTCCGAAAGTGATAGAAATTTTTATTTACATGCTGCGAGTTATCGGCTTATTAATATTTTGTCAACCTTCTATTTTGAGTTTATTTGGGCATCGAAGTTAAAAAAAGAAAGAGAGAAAGAAGACTATTTTATGTTATGGGTTTGGATCAAATATAAATTAACTTAATGTGTTAATTGTGATAATCAAGTAGTGTAATTATATATACAACATAGTGTAATTATAGTATATTGTAATTACAATATAGTATAATTACACTACGATTCAATTACATAATCATTACTTGCATATATAATTACACTACTTGATTTTCACAAATAGCACGTTAATTTAATTTGTACGTTAACTTCCCTTTATGTTATTTATCTATTATTATTGTGTATTTATCAAACCGACAAATGGGTTTTCATGAATTGTGGATCCGGAACCAGAATTAAATAAAATTACAAGTAAACTTTTAGCAGGTAAAAAGCAGGTTTTTATGTCAAACTATGTTATCATTTCATGGGATTAATGCCATGAATCGTGGAACCAAAACCGGACCTAAATAGAAGTACGGGTGTAGTGTTATCAGCTTTAATTGAGGTATGTCGGGTAGTACTCGGTTGACTCATTATGATTGTTATATATGCATGTGGATGTATTTAATACAATAGGTAAAAGTGTATATAAATAGTAATATACTCCTTTAAGCTTGTGAGACTGGTTAAGTTTGACATGTCAAACTCAGGTTGAGATCATTTATTTAGTGAGTTGCGCTATAATTTTGGCCTTAGACTCAAGCTTGTTTATTAAAAGAGGTCCAAGTAAGCTCAAATTCATTAGCTCGGACTCAATCTTGTTTTAAGTTCAACTTTCAAGTTTTTAACAAACCAATCTTAAGTGAGTGCTTTGGTTCATTTACAACCCAGGTTCTTTTCCAACAAAGTTGGTGGCATATTCGATAAGGGCAGGTAATATAATGTTTAGCAAGTCGATCTCAAGTATCTTGTAACGGTTTGATTAACTTACATCCTAGCATCCTTTTTTGAACAAATTTATGGCAAAATTGGTTGGGACAAGCCAAGTTTAATTTATTTTGTTGTGGACCAATTGGGTCGTATCTAATTATCGGTCATATACTTTTTAGTCATTTAATTGCTAAAGTTATTGGTAACATCATAAGTTATTTATATTAAATTATAGAAAGTTGTAAAATCATAATAACATTGAAAAAGATAATATAACTTAACTTTTGGAATTATGTAATGACGATAGAGGGTCCAATAATGCGGGGTTTGATTGTCAACAACTTTGTTACATGGTTCTTAAGACAAGTCCGTGAAGAAGAATGGTGTACGGTGCATGCTAATAGGCCTTTTGAAAGAAGTCAATCTTTTTCGTGTTTTATTTAAAGAGTATTACATGTCATTTCGAACGAAGTCAATCCTTTTTTTGATTGAACCCACTAATCAAATAAATAAACCCATTGCCCATAAAGTTAGAACTTTATATTTATATATTGTGACTTATTGGTTTACTTTTATTTCTTCAGACTTTTGTGTTGAGCTTATTCGGGCAAGTTAAATAAAAAAAAAGGGGGACAGGCGATATTATTATTATTATTATTATTATTATTATTATGTACATATAATATTAAAACAAAATCATTCTTTCACATGTCATTTAACTAGAGTAGTTAACTAGGATGCCAAGCTATTATTATTTATATAATTATTAACAAAGTTACAAATGTGACTTTAAATGTTTTATTAGATAAGATTTTAAATATTTATAAATTATACAATTTTATTTATCATTATTTATATCTTATTTTTCCACAAAGTATGTTATTATATATATTATTAAATTTAACTATCTTTTATATTTTTTTTTAACCACTCTTAAATTATGCGAGCAATAGACTATTTCATCAATATGATAGGAAAGAAAATGTAATTATTTTAACCCAAAATAGAACCATGTCATTAAAGTTAAGCCAAGGCGGTTATATTCAATTAAAGCCAAGTCGGTTAAAGTAATTTCTTGTTGATATCTAACTAGTGATCCATATCATCATCCACAAACACTACACACGATTTCCTTCATCGAATTAGGGTTTCAGTAACCAAAGCAAAGGAGAAGAATGTCGGAGAGAAAGGTGGTGAATAAGTACTACCCACCCGATTTCGATCCCGCTAAAGTTCCTCGAAGGTTTAAGAAGAGCCAACAGATCAAGGTTCGAATGATGCTCCCTATGAGCATCAGGTGTGGCACTTGTGGCGGTTATATTAGCAAAGGTACCAAATTCAATTCGCGCAAAGAAAACGTCACCGGTGAGAGGTATGTTGGTACGATACAGATTTTTAGGTTTTATTTCAAGTGCAACAACTGTTGCGCTGAGATCGTTATCAAGACCGACCCTCAAAACTCTGATTATGTTGTTGAGGCCGGAGCACGAAGAAATTACGAGCCTCAGGAGGAGCCGCAAAGGAGCAACAAGCGTGCAAGGTACTGCTGGGAATAGAAGAAAAAACAACGAAACGCGATTTTCAGTAGACAATGTTTTTTTTGTGATAACTAGCTAGCTAGCAGAAATATTGTGTTTAGTTTAACTAGTATCATAATAAAGTAGTTAAACATAACTCTTAATAGGTTTTATATATCTGTTTACTTTTCGTATCATTTACAAGTATGATATTGTGAATTTACGATCAGATGTTTATTGGGTTACTAACTTTTCTTAAATTTTATGTGTTAATGTTCTATGTTCGGGCGACGAGTTCAGTCTTCTTCAACAGCCATTGCTAGCTAATTTGGGATTGTTTATATGTATATCGATGAGCGGATGTAAAAACCTGTTTCTCACGCATGCTTTACGTACTTGGTTATTAGTAGCCATCGGTCAATACTTTCGCTTAGTGAAGAGGTAGGTCCCAGCAGAGGTGGTTAGGACCCGCAAGACTCCCTTAAAAGGAGACGTCTGCGCAGTTGAACACGCAAGACTCCTTAAACGGACGTCTGCGCAGTTGAACCCGCAGACTTCACCATAGGGACGTCTGCACCGCGACCTACCAAACCCGCAGGACCCACCACGCTCAGAGTTGTGACGACCTCACATGCGGTACGCAAGCTGGTCTCGCAGGAAATGCCTCCCTATGGTTTCCAAGTATCCGCCTGTTCCCGCAGGTACGGATACCCGCCATTAGGGACTGGCCACCCGCGCAGCATGGCTACACGCATAAGGCTCAAACTCGTAATAATTCAGTAGTCACCTGAAGAAGGAATGAGCAAAGCCGGGAGCATTCCCGCATAAAGGCGGGAGGGGGAAAACTCCCGCCTAAATGAGCCAGTCCGTATAATAATGGAGGATCTTTTGTGTGATACCTGAAGAGGTATGGACAAAAGATCTGACCAACGATACGACAGCTCACTGACAGCAGCATGGCAGACAACACGCCACAGCACTGTGACCAATAGCCGCCTCCTGCTCACCAACTCCTGCCATACCACGTGCCTAGCCTGTAGTTGGTGGAAAAGGAAAAGTGAACAGCACGCCTGGTCACTGTCGGCCGCTGCCTATCCACCAATTACCAGCAGAGCACGTGTGTAGGCCACAGTTGGCAGAGTAGTAGGCCGGCTAAACCTCCTTGGAAACCCACCTTCGGCTATAAAAGACATCAAATGGTATTATCATTTCATCATCTAATATCTTGTATAATTTACCTGATAACTGCTCTAGTATTCTTAATATACTTTTATATTCAAAGAGTAATATAGACTGATTCTCACGCCGGAGGGTGGTCACAAGAAGGAACCCCCCCCCCTTTCTTAGTGACGAGCTCACGGTGTCTGTTTTGCAGGTTATCTGAAGAACCATCTTGCCGGAATTAACCCCTCGTGGGAAACGTCTATCTAACCCTCAGGTTACTCGTAATCTGTCGGGGTTCGACTGGTGTTTCATCATTGGCGCCATCCGTGCATAAAGCTAGAACTTTATTTTTCTCCAGTTTTTTCAAAATTTCTGGAAAGATGGTTAAGGATACTCCGGTCCCAAAACCGAGTAACCAAGTGACTCCGGTAATTACGACCCCAGCTATAAGGGGGAATACCGAGTACACAAACTTTACGAACACTACCCCAGCTACCCAAGCCGGGGCAAGTGAAGTAAATAATCAGACACTGGGATTCACTGATACCCAGTTAGAAAATCAACAGACGAGGCTCCCATGCCAAACACTCGATGAGGTTAAAGCGTGGGCCGAAGCACGTCAAAGAGAGTTCCAAGCTGAGTTGGACGAACGTTTACGTTCACTCCAACAATTGGAAGAATTCGAATACGACGATGATTCGGAGGAATCCAAGGAAGACGCGAACCCTCGCCATAGGGCGAAAGGGAAGCGTAAAGAAACGGATTCCCAACCGAGAAGGCGTTTTGGAGAAGCATTCAGTCCAATAAACGTGGGCAACAGCCCACGGGACTTCTCCAAAACATTCACGCCAACTGCGGCAAGGGCGGGAACGTCCAAATTCGCAAGGGACATTGCGGAAGCAATCTCCCCAAGAAGTGCCAAACAAATGTCCAACATAGGCACGTACGATGGTATATCTGACCCTGACGATCACTTGAACAGATTCATCGCGGGGGCGACCGTCAGTAACTGGACGGAACCCACGTGGTGTTATATGTTCCAAATGACGCTGGTCGGGGCAGCTAGAGCGTGGTTCGACCGTCTGCCGGTCCACCACATCTACGATTGGGCAGACTTCCAACAGAAGTTCAGCCAACACTTTAGTCAGCAAAGAAAGTACACTGAGGAGCAGTGGACAATCCTCAAGTGCGTCCGAGAGGAGGAAGAATCTTTGCCTGACTTCATCACTCGCTTCAACTCGAAGAAGCTAAGCCTGGGCAACGTTAGCGAAGATCTCGTTCGCGCCGCCTTCATCCAGGGCGCAAACGACCCGGAACTCATCCGCACCCTGACGGGCAAAGATGGCATGCCATCCACATGGGATGCCATCATGACCACAGCTAAACGCTTTGCGGAAACTGAGAGGCAACTGGGCAGAGATCTTCCGCAGAGCACGAACCTCTACACCCAGAAGACGAGGGAAAACAACGTCCTTACCGCCCGATTGAACAAAAAACGGAAGCTGGGCATTTGGCAGTCAAGGGTAAACTTTGACACCCCGTCCGGCTTCCAACATCGGTTGGGCGGAAGAGATAACGTGAAACCGGAGAAGAAATCCAGGTGGACGCCACTCACAAAGAGTGTGTCCGAGATATTCGCCATGAGGAGCTCCCGTGGCCGAAGGCTCCATACATCCGACATCGCCACAATGCTGACCGGAGAAAGTATTGTGATTTTCACAAAACCAAAGGTCACAACACTGAAGAATGCTTAGACGTAAAGGACTTGGTCGAAGCATTTGTCAAGGATGGGACACTCGCGCACCTTGTGGCGAAGTGAGTGTCGAGCAGGCTGACGCGTGAACCCCAGCTGGGGAAACGCACGAATAAAATCGCAGCTTCAACGGAGACTACATACTGCGTAAACAACGAGATCCCGAACAAGATACATGTCGGCTCGATGGTGCTCCCATCCAAGCCACGCCTAATGGGAGCTCAATTATACAGTTTATGTAGATCAATTCCAAATTTGTAAAGAAAAGGCCTAGAGCCACTTCTAATGGAAACGATTCTCCTTCAAATTGAAGCTGATGATTTTACATTTATATTTTATGAACTTTGCACATGGAGATGCCGGTATCCGCCGCATCAAGTGAAGAATCGTTGCGCAGGGAAGGCGGCAAAACCCGCACAAACCCAAAAGCATCAAACCTTCACGCAGGTCAGTTAAAGGGGAAAGGTTCAGCCATCCCACTATGTGAAAGTGCCGGTATATCCGCATGAATCCTGGTAGAGGAAGCTGAACACTAACCTATTAACAACCACGCGTTGAACGGTCGATTCGAACACTAATGCCGGTAGTCATCGCATCAAGTAAAGAGTCGTTGCGTGGGGAAGGCGGCAAAACCCGCATAAACCCAAAAAACGACAGGACCTTCACGCAGGTTAGTTAAAGGGGAAAAATTCAGCCATCCCACTATGTGAAAGTGCCGGTATATCCGCATGAATCCTGGTAGAGGAAGCTGAACACTAACCTATTAACAACCACGCGTTGAACGGTCGATTCGAACACTAATGCCGGTATTCACCGCATCAAGTGAAGAATCGTTGCGTGGGGAAGGCGGCAAAACCCGCATAAACCCAGAAAATGACAAGACCTTCACGCAGGACAGTTAAAGGGGAAGAGTTCAGCCATCCCACTATGTGAAAGTGCCGGTATACCCGCACGAATCCTGGTAGCGGAAGCTGAACACTAACTCATTAAACAACCGCGCGTCGAACGGTTAAAAGTCATTCTGAAAGGATAAGGAAAAACCTACGCGCAGGTCAGACATAGGTAAAGTTTAGCCATCCTACCAAGTGAAAGTGCCAAACCTATACACTCACAAAGGGGGAAGCAAAACTTCAACCTGCTGTCAACCACATTCAAGGTTAACTTATTCTAAACACTTGGGAAATCGCTAATTTAAACTAAGTATGCAAGTCATGTAAGGTTTATAAAGCAATGAACCCAAAGGAAATAACAGTCTTATCCGCAAAAAGATTTGTATTTCACAAAAGATATATTACAAGAATGGCCGGGTAACTACCCGCCTACAAAACAAAATCTATAGTCTATCCTAGCAGCGGGAAGGGATCTTCAGAATCAAGCTTCAGGACCACTTCCACTTGGACCCGCCCCATCAGTAGAGCGTGGCGGTTCAAGGAAAGCCTTGAGGATAGCAAGTCCATCATCAGCAGCAGCGACTTCCTTCACCTTCTCCACCACCGGATGCGGGAAGGCGGCATATTGGTTCACCGCTTGGTCATATGCGGCTTCGGTGTCCACATCGAACAAAGGGAAGTTGGAAGGCGGGACGCCTTTCTCAACGAACCCTAGACCAAGCAGGAAGCCGGCCTTTTCCCCATCCTCATGAGAAGCGTTGAGGGCTGCGCTCATGGCATCATCGTAAGTAGTCTCTGAGAAGACCCGATGCACAACCTACAAAGAAAATACAAGTGTCAAAAACCTTTTCTATGTACAAAGGAAAGCGTGAAGACGTAAAGCTAAACATACCTGAGACAACGCTTCTCGAAGAAGCCATTCCTTGGCAACCAGAGCTTCTTGGAGGGCGGCTTGAGCTTGGGTGCGGGCGCGTTCGGCTTCGCTTTTGTTAAGGTTGGCAAGTAGCACTTCCTTTGCAGCAGCCTCTTCAACGCCCTTAAGCTTCCGCTCGGTGTGGTCAAGCACGCCCCTCTGGTCCAGGATCTCTTGGAGCTTCTTGGCATCTTCCATCGCCAAGGCATCATGAGCACGTTGGAGAGCCTCTAATTTGGCCTTGAGCTCCTCGTTCTCCACGCGTAAAGGCTCAGCAACGGCTTCAGCCTTGGTGGCCCTCTCGGTTGCGTTCCTCGCAGTCTCCTTAGCCAGCCGAAGCTGTTCGTTAACAGCTTGGGCAGCCTTGGAGCGGGCCTCGAGTCGCGCTTGAACCTCAACCTCGAGGGCCTTGAAGGCCTTCTCCTTCTCCGCAGCAGCTGCGGCCAACTGTTGGTTCTCCTCCCGAAGAGCCCGCGCTTGAGATACTTCCTTGGCGCGAGCTGCTTTCAACTTGTCGTTTTCACGACAAAGCAGCTCGACGCGCGGCTGCATCCGGGCCTGGAGAACCCGAAGCTCATTGGTTAGCCTACCCTCCTGGTAGCTAGCCATGGCTTCCCCCAACGCACCATGGGGAGCAGCGTGGCGAGCCCATTCCACGCACTCCACAGGGGTACGAAGGGTTGTTCCTCGGCGGATGTTCCATCGCGGAACATACACTTCATTGGAATCCGACACTGCAAAAGAAACAAAGCAGTTAGGAAAAGATGAAGAAAAATATGAAGGCCAAAAGAACCCTACGCACCTGTAGGGTCGATCACAGGCCGATAGCCACCGAACCCATTGCCTGAACCTAAGGGAAATCCATCCAAAAGGTCGGGCAGATGGGAAGGTGACAAAGATTGGCGAGAAGCCTTCCGCGTACCTGATGGGCCGGCCGTCGTTGCCGGTGGCGGAGGAATAGTAGCGGCCGCCGTGGTCGCCACCGCGGTTGCCGCCGCAGAATCCGTAGCAATCGTAACCGCCGGCTCGGTGAAAGATGCTGTAAAAATCGCACTTACCACCGGCGGTGACGTCATCTCAGCTGGAACAGTCGGCTCAAGGGAGTGAGCAACTGATCCAGCGGAAGCAGGCGCAGGCGCCTGGGTCGTCGCCTCAGGTAGGCTGACCGAGCCTACCGTCATCGGCGGAGGGGTACTCCTCTGCGCTCCACCCTGGAATGCGTCAACATCCACGCCTACACAAGAAGATAAGTGTTTCAATAAATTTATAAAGTGATAAATCTACAAAGATAAGGACGTTTGTACTTACGGGTTTTCTTGAGCCTGAACGTACGGACGGGCGGGGACGAGCCCGATGGAGCCGGTCTCTTGATGTCGGTCACCGTCGTCGTCGTTGGTTCTCCGGAGGTAACAGTCGTAGCCTCCGGAGCACTGGTCTTCTCACCACCGGGGTTCCCCGCCACCTCTTCACTATCTGACTCGGTGTCAGATAGAAGCACCGGATCAGCTGTGGAGGCCACCTTCTCCTTCCCTTTCCCGCCAGCAGCCCTCTTCTTCCGCACCAACGGAGGACCATCTGCGGATTCCTCAGAAGAAGACAGGATGTCAGGAATTCCAGCAGCTGGTACAGCATTGAGGGGTGGAGGATAGAATAACGCCTTACCTGGCCGCCGGTGGCTCAGGATCTCGTGGCCCAGCGGGTAGACCTCCACAAACCGATCCGCCGTTTGTTCCAGGATGGGCAACTCGTTCTCGTCTAGAGCACGAGTACCCATCCGCGCGGGACCGTCAGCTTCCCGCGGGTACAGGAGCGACTGCAAATCGTTCCCCTCTGAAAGAAAAGAAACAGTTAGAAGACAGACTCGTATCAGCAAGAAAAACAAGACATACCATAAGGAGTAGAGTTCAAACCGTATTCGAGAAGGATGGGAACCTGAGACGCCTCCTTCCATACCCGGCTCATCCCCAGCATCACCATCCCGGACTCCGCAAACCGGTAAACCGGAGATTGGACCCGGGATATCTTCGCGAACCATTCCGCCTCCTGGTAGTTGGTGGCGTGAAGGCTCGGAATTGCTTGGCCATTTTTAAACTTCATGGCAATGGGGATGGCGCGGGCAGAAATGTAGAAGAACTCCCGCTTCCACGATCGGAGACTGCGCTCGGTCGCGCAAATCTTCAAACCCTTGATCCGGGTTGTCAGGGTGTACCACCCCTGGATGCACCTCCAAGTATAGAAGGTCATCAGGCGGTCCACATAGGGCTCAATGCCCAGAATCCGGCACACCCACTCGAAGTGCCGAATCTTGGCAATCGCCATCGGATGCACCTCGGTCAGGTGCACACCGTGCCTCTCCAGGACACGGTACACAAACTTTGTCAATGGGAACCTAAGGTTCCCATAAACAAAGAATGCAGCATATACCCCGATCTTGCCGCTGGGGGCATCGTACACAGTCTGCTGGGGTTCAGGAAACTCAGGCTCAAGAGACTCAAGCATGAATTTCCTGACGACGTACTGGTACAGATCGACAGGTAGAGCACACTGGCACTCGCCAGCAGTACTCCTATCGTCGGCTACAGCTTCAGCATCATGGGAAGACATATTGCAGAGGAAGAAGAAACGATTTCGGAGGAATGCTCAACTGAATAAGGGAGTATTCACCAGAAATCGTCTTAGAGATGAAGAGAAGAAGTGAAGGTGTGAATTACAAAGGACCTTCCTCCCCTTTATATAGTGATCGCAATTAATGCGATGAATTTAATGCGGAGGAGAGAGAAATTGAAGGTGCAATGAAACCGTGACATGTGGCACCAGGCAAGCTGGCAACAGCTGTTGAAAGGACGAGTGACATTAATTTGGCGGCCACGCGCCCGAAAAAACGCGCCCACGCGCCGTAAAAAGCGTCTGGAATGACCATATAATGTCACGTCGCCATAACTGCCAGCACGTCTTGACACAGTCAGAAGAAACTGTCGCACGACGACTGTTCTTATCCTTTCACCAACTTTTCAAATTTCAAAGATTCAAAAAGATTCGAAAAGTAAGCGGGAAAAACCCCTTACCCTGGCTATCCAGTTGACCGTAAGTCGGGTGCGGGTACAATGTTAAGGCAAAACCCTTCACATACCTAGCACCCGCAGGGAACAGAGGCCAAGAAAACCCAACTATGAAGTCGGGTGCGGGTACAGTGTTAAGGCAAAACCCTTCACATACCTAGCACCCGCAGGGAACGGAAACCGAAAAAACCAAACTATGAAGTCGGGTGCGGGTACAGTGTTAAGGCAAAAACCTTCACATACCTAACACCCGCAGGGAACGGAAACCGGAAAAACCCAATTATGAAGCCGGGTGCGGGTACAGTTTAAAGGCAAAACCCTTCACATACCTAGCACCCGCAGGGAAAGGAAACCGGAAAAACCCAATTATGAAGCCGGGTGCGGGTACAGTGTTAAGGCAAAACCCTTCACATACCTAGCACCCGCAGGGAACGGAAACCGGAAAAACCCAATTATGAGGCCGGGTGCGGGTACAGTGTTAAGGCAAAACCCTTCACATACCTAGCACCCGCAGGGAACGGAAACCGGAAAAACCCGACTATGAAGCCGGGTGCGGGTACAGTGTTAAGGCAAAACCCTTCACATACCTAGCACCCACAGGGAAGTGAAGCCGAGAAAATCTTGGCATTCCACCCAACTACAAAACGGGCACAGGTACAGTGTTAAGGCAAAACCCTCCACATACCTAACACCCGTAAAAAGTCAGACCTCGGCACCCAATTGTAAGTCGGGCGCGGGTACAGTGTTAAGGCAAAACCCTTCACATACCTAGCGCCCGCAGGGGATTAAACGCCAGGAACACCTTGGCAACCATAAGTCAAGTGCGGGTACAGTGTTAAGGCAAAACCCTTCACGCACCTAGCCCTGCAGGGATTTAACGCCAGGGATACCTTGGGAGTAAAGTAACTAATAAGACGAAGTGCGGGTACAGCGTCAAGGCAAAACCCTTCGCATACCGAGCACTCCATGGGAATTGAAACCAGGAAAGATCCTCTGGGCCATGCTTGCAGAAACGGGATTAACATCCCCGCATAGCGGGAACGTCAAGAACTAGATTGTTGGAAACTTCAGGATGGAATTGGTGGTTATAACATGATTGATCACTATGTTCAAAACCACCAAGACCTCATGGAGAATCTACACAAAAGGTTCTAAACGCTCCTGACATGCGGGGAGGTTACAGACCTATCCGCATCATCCCAGAGATCAAGCAGAAATTGGGAAATTCTGCGTGACATTGGGAAACCCGTGGGTAAGACTTCCCGCGGAAAACCCATAAAACTAAACCCTTTTCAAAAACCCCTTGCTTAAGTCCAAAAGTTCACCTCACTTTATTAAACATTCATGAGAAGAACATTGGACTGGGGGGACTTGAAGAGGTAGGTCCCAGCAGAGGTGGTTAGGACCCGCAAGACTCCCTTAAAAGGAGACGTCTGCGCAGTTGAACACGCAAGACTCCTTAAACGGACGTCTGCGCAGTTGAACCCGCAGACTTCACCATAGGGACGTCTGCGCCGCGACCTACCAAACCCGCAGGACCCACCACGCTCAAAGTTGTGACGACCTCACATGCGGTACGCAAGCTGGTCTCGCAGGAAATGCCTCCCTATGGTTTCCAAGTATCCTCCTGTTCCCGCAGGTACGGATACCCGCCATTAGGGACTGGCCACCCGCGCAGCATGGCTACACGCATAAGGCTCAAACTCGAATAATTCAGTAGTCACCTGAAGAAGGAATGAGCAAAGCCGGGAGCATTCCCGCATAAAGGCGGGAGGGGGAAAACTCCCGCCTAAATGAGCCAGTCCGTATAATAATGGAGGATCTTTTGTGTGATACCTGACGAGGTATGGACAAAAGATCTGACCAACGATACGACAGCTCACTAACAGCAGCATGGCAGACAACACGCCACAGCACTGTGACCAATAGCCGCCGCCTGCTCACCAACTCCTGCCATACCACGTGCCTAGCCTGTAGTTGGTGGAAAAGGAAAAGTGAACAGCACGCCTGGTCACTGTCAGCCGCTGCCTATCCACCAATTACCAGCAGAGCACGTGTGTAGGCCACAGTTGGCAGAGTAGTAGGCCGGCTAAACCTCCTTGGAAACCCACCTTCGGCTATAAAAGACATCAAATGGTATTATCATTTCATCATCTAATATCTTGTATAATTTACCTGATAACTGCTCTAGTATTCTTAATATACTTTTATATTCAAAGAGTAATATAGACTGATTCTCACGCCGGAGGGTGGTCACAAGGAGGAACCCCCCCCCCCCCTTTCTTAGTGACGAGCTCACGGTGTCTGTTTTGCAGGTTATCTGAAGAACCATCTTGCCGGAATTAACCCCTCGTGGGAAACGTCTATCTAACCCTCAGGTTACTCGTAATCTGTCGGGGTTCGATTGGTGTTTCTTCACTTAGCTTTGTAGGGGACGTGTCCAGCTTAAGCGTTTGACATCTTCATCGGCTAGCTATATATGATGATGGTTTGTATTTGATCCACACAATATAAAATTTAGTTTTTTTATTCTTTTTAAAATGACACTATGGCACGACCCAATCCAATCCGATCTTAACGAATAAAAAAAAACTGCTATATAGAGGCACAATATGACTTTTAGCATAATCAATTTTATTCTTTTCAATTGAATCTTTGTTGACACCATAATCATGTAAAATCAAGCATTAGTGAATGCTAATGAAACATGGCTCAAGAATCTGGTCCCACACTCCCATTTACCTAAAACATGGAAACTTCAAAAGCCATCCAAAAGAGATTTATATTTATGTTTTTAACGGTAAACATACATAGAAGACCTTAAATTTTGTCTCGAATCGAAATATGGTTAGAATTCTTGTTAGGAACAAAGAGTCGAATCACCTTGACCCACAACTTTCTTCATTACCGAAATAGGTATAAAATTCTAGCGCTGTACCTGTCAACCTAATGTCCTGATGTGCATGCTAAAAGTCAAATTTCGTTTTGTTTTAACCAAACCATAAACAAAATTTCCGTTAATAAGAAAATGTTAGTCGATCGGTTTCGATTGATCATGGACTCGGTTTTGCTTATGCCATATGGGATAGCCAAGTACTTGCACAGTTGCATCAGTTTCTTTCATTTTACCCAAATTGTATTTTACTGCTTTGTAAACACATCCTTGCAGCTGTTGAAGGAAGCAACCTGAAATTTTCATCAATATACACAAATACATAAATTTTATAAGGAACTCTATTGTATGACTACCTCCATCTAGTCGATTATTTTTGTATCAAGATAAACTAAAATAGTATGCTCATTTATGTTTTTAGACTTTAATGCTAGTTTAGAATATGAGTAGATGGTAACATTGATAATCTGATTATTTGTTTTATTTTGTTATTAATAGTGTTATAGGCGAACTTGGAGGTGGGCAAAATACTAAGTTCCGGATCTGATGTTGTACCCATGCTAGAACCGGTTCCATCTCTACCCCGTCAAAACCCGGACCAAAACATCAAAAACTTAATGTGATAAAATCACTTTCCCTTTTTATTCAAAAGCTTTGTTACATCCAAGGTAACATTAATATTATTGGATCAATAACATAAAATGAGGAAATTAAGTACAAAATTGCTGCCAAGAGCTTATGAGATTTTTTTTTTCCTAACGTGTGTGTATTAGCTTATAAAAATTAATACACAATGAATACTTTACATTTCAAAATTATATTGTTATCCTTCAATTACTTACACTGGCATTTGGTGTGATTGATCCACTGCTAGTACTATACCATTTAGCCGTCACCGAGATCGGCGACGATGCAATCCGTCCTTTCAACAACTCCACACCTTCGTTTTCCGGCGTAGGCGGCGGCAGTTTTGACTCCGCAATGGTCAACTCTGCAATATCATCACTCTCCTCAACTCGAATCGCCTTTAAGACGTCTAATACCTCATTCATGGCAGGCCTTGTTTCTGAGTCGAATTGCAAACACCGAAACGCCAATTCTGCTACCTGTTGGATCATCTTCTCGGTATCCTGGTCGGATGCTAGAAATGGGTCGATGAGCTCATCAAGAGCACATCTTTGTATCATGTTTATAGCCATGTTAGCTAGAACAATTTCATCTCTAGACCTACTAATGTCAAGAGCCGGTTTTGTCGAAATCAACTCGATTAAAACAACTCCAAAACTATAGACATCACTTTTATCTGTTAACTGATAAGATTGATAATACTCTGGGTCCACATAACCCGGGGTGCCTTGGGGTGCGGTCGAGACATGTGTTACATCATTTGGTAACAACCTTGATAAACCGAAATCCGCTACTTTGACACAATAATTGTTATCAAGAAGTATATTATTCGTTTTCACGTCTCGGTGTATGATTTCTGAAGCGTGAAGGTATACTAACGCGTTGGCGGTTTCAATGGCGATTTTCATACGTGTTTGCCATGTCAGCGGGCTATCCTTTGCTCGGTCACCGTGGAGGTGGTCTGCCACCGTCCCGTTTGGGATGTACTCGTAGACCAAAAGGAGCTCACGGCTCCGACGCGAGGTGCAACCGTAGAGTGACACGAGGTTTTTATGGCGTAAACGAGTGAGGATTTCAACCTCATTCATGAACTGTTGGACGCGTTTGTAATTGTGCTCGTAAAGGCGTTTCACTGCGACTTCTCGACCGTCACGAAGTTTACCTAGTGAAAACAACAATAAACAAAACATGAGTTAATTCTACATTTGGTAAGTACTAAGTTTAAACATGATATGGTTACCATAATAAACGGTCCCGAAGCCTCCATCTCCTAATTCTCTGGAAGAATCGAAATGATTAGTTGCGTCTTGAAGTTCATCGTATGAGAAAACCGACACACCGAAGTAGACACTAGTATCTTCGAGTTCTCGTGATTTATCAGCATATGTAACAAACTTGCGTTTGTACGCACGAATTCTAAAAAATATGGCGGCAGCGAGTGCAAAGATGATTGCGCATCCTATCGCAACTAAAAGAACATTCCAGAAAACAGTTAGTGAAACGAACAAGTGTTCACACGTCACACGTTTATTCTTTTTATGTGTGAGTTCAATATAAAAAGGGTGAGAAACATTTCCCACCCTTTACACAAGGGATGAGAATATAAGAATGTTTCACACGACAGTATTACCTAAGATGATTAACAGTCTACGCTTTGCTTTTCCTGCAAAACGAAAAGACGAAAACTATTACTTCTTGATGATTTAGAATTTTGAAGGTCAAACAAAAGAGAGTTGAAAAAAATGATCTTTATGTCAATTCACTAGTTTGGAACTTTGGATGCAACTAAGTCAAAGTCAAAGTCAAAATAGAAAACTCCATCATGTGTATTTAACCATAAGCAGCAATATTCTTGTACCAAATTGGACCAAAGAAAGCAGCCATTCATTGTACAACCTACAACTACTCTTGAGCCACTTGGTGGTATTCACATAATTAAAGTCAAATTCCAAAAAGCCAACTCGAGTTGAATAATGCAAGTATTGTTATGTTTCGAGCCTAGGTTGGTCCCGCTTGACTCCACTCGTTAAACAATAACTTGCTAAAGATCATTTGGTTTTCAAATGGTTAAATTTGTTAAAAACAACAAATTTGAGGATCAGGTGTTATGGTGCTGAAATAACCCATGTCATACTTTCAGGAAAAGCTCGAACAGCCAATTTGACAGTGAAAACATTAAAAAAAATCCAATGTATTGCTTTGATTAAGATATTTAGAATGTATTTTTTTAAATAAAAACTACTTCACATAAGAGTACCCATATATATAATATATCCCATCACATCACTCACCACTCATTAATACTTTCCTTATTTTATATTTATTTATATCTCAATTAATAATTCCTAACAAGACAAGAAGCCTCCTTAAAAAGATTTAAAAAGAATTTGTCTTTTGGTAAATTGAGTTCGGGTGCAAAAAGTTGACCCATCTAACCAGCCATATTTGGTCAACCAACCCTCATGTGATATTCCCTCAAGGTTTCCAGTTTCACCGTTCACGGCCTCTTTTTAGCTGGTTAGTTCTCTGTCGAACTGCTAACTACGGTTTAGAAAACGCTAAACCTAACCAATTTTATGGTTTACTAGTTCAATTAGTTAAACCCGAATTAACGACTTTTTTTAAAAAACGTTTTCGTTATATTAAAAATGTTAAATAGTAAAAGGTGATAATTAATTATTATTTAATTTAATGGATAATGGATATGCGTAACTACATATTCTTAAATTAGGGCGAAGAAAAAACAGTAAATAAAACCGATTCAGTTTACACGACCACTTTCAAGTTCAAAACCGTCACTCTTACCACTAAACTGACCATGGAATGTCTCGAAATGACTGTACCCACCGCTAGAAGTGCACAAACCGGTTTAAAACTCAAAATCGGTTTGGGTTAAAACAGGTTCGGTTTGATCAACAAAAGTCAAAACCGGTTTATGATCGGTTTCGGTTCGGGTTTTGATTGGTTTAGGTTCGGGTTTCGACCGGTTTTTGCCCGGTTTCGGTTCGGTTAACCGGTTTTGATGGAGAAAATTGCAAACCGGTCCGAACCCACAGTTTCAATCAGCTGCAAATCGGTTTCTACATAATCAGTTTCAAACCGGTTCGGTTTTCGGATCATTTTAGTTAACCAGTTTATTTGGCCACCTCTACCCACCACCCAACTTGTTTTAACGATTTAAAAAGTAAAAGAACATACAAGTGCTAAGCAATAGTGTACACTGTACAAGCAACTAATGCACTGAACACAACTTCTTACCGCCGGTATTGCCACCGCCGGTACTGCTACCGCCGGTACTCCCACCGCCGGTACTGCACCTCACTCTATGCGGCCGGTCTTGACAAAAACAAACAAACCGGTACGCCGTCGTATTAAACCCACACTTTCCACCACTCACCTCACACTCACCACAATCCGCCGCACGCCACGTCATCCAAAACCCTAACTCCACCACCTTCGTATAATTCCCGCCGTCCACCACCACTCCGTCAGCCGCTTCCACCGGCGCCTCCACAACCTCACCACAACCACCACCACTCATATTCCAATCAGTCTCACTCATAACAAACTTATTATTATTATTATTATTATTATTATCGCATAACCTAATTCTATACTTATCCAAAGCCCTAGCTACCTTATCCGTACAATTAGATACAAAGACGAGCTTCGTAGTGGTGGATTCGTCAACTGCGAACCGGACCGGACCAAGCGTGAGATTCCGGAGCTTTGAGTGGCAGAATTGAGTCGAGTTAGACGAAACGACGGCGTTTTGGAGTTTGATTTTGCGTGAACTGGTGTCGATTTGTTTGACGATGAAGTCGGTATCTGATATTCGGAGTATGGAGTGGTGGTTTATGCAGGTTAGGTTGAATCCAGAGTATCCGCAAAACGGATGTTGTAGAGTGTTGATGAAGAATGGGTAGGTGATGTTGACTCCATCTCCACAGTGTTTGGGGGTGCAGGTGTTGAACCATGGGTCTGTACAGGATGAAGGTTTGAAGAGGATGAAGAATAATAAGGAGATTATAAGCGTGTTGAGTTTTTTCATAATATATAATATTATGGTTATGAGATCTGGATGTAGATGATGGAGTGGAAGAGAGTAATATAAAGGAGATGAGCTACGACTATGAAGGTGTGCTTTGCTTTGATTTGATTTGGAAGAAGAATTTGTTGAATGGGACAAATAACAGATTTTTAGCCTTAGGTGTTGAATTCTATAAAAAACAATATTGGTACTAATGATAAAATTATCAAAATAGTCTTAAAATTATTTGTAGAGAGAAGTCTTAAAATAGCCATTTTTTTCTCAAAATTTTTTATAATTTGGACTGTTAAGACGCATTAGGAATAGATAAAAATAAAGACGATATTTTGAAAGAAAGTCAGGTAAAAGACGAGATTTGGGAAAATAATGTCACGCAAGTTCAATTATTTGTAATCTTAGAGCAAAAATTCAGATTTTTTTAAATCTTTTTTATTCAAAAAACCGTCTTGAGAAACTGTTTTTTTTATGTTTCCTACCTTTACCGTCCATATTTTCAAATTCTTGAAAAAATAATTTTTTACAATTATACCCCTTAACCACCTTGAACCACCACCATCACCACCTTGAGCCACCACCATCACCGACGTCGTTGGTCCCACAAACCCTAATCATCAATGGGTGCAGATCCAAACCCAAACCCTCGTGGACTAATCGTCGGTAATTACTGCCACGACGTCTTAATCAAAGACGACGTCGTTCTCGCCTAATCCCTCGGCGGCGCCGTCGCCTTCATCTCCGCCGTACTCGACGGCCTCAACATCCATTCTGATTACATCTCCAAAACCGGCAACGATTTCATCTACACCACCAACACCGTAAACCACCCACCTATTTCATCGCCGGCGTATAAAACCACCGTCTTCCATGCTTATTTTATCTCCTACCCGTCGGGAAGATTGGATCCTCAAACAAGTCGAATGATTGCTCATTGCACAATGACACTATAAAGTTACAATATTTAAACAACTCATTTAAATCCATATCATCATAAATAACACAACAATTGTTCGTACAAAATGCCAAATAGATAGATAAACAAATAACTTGTTCTTTCATTTTCTAATATCCTAAAGCCAAGATGATAAGTTTCTTCAAGTAATCCAATCAAGCTAACATCAAACCTGTAACATTGCATAAAATAGAGTTTGTCAACACAAAAGTTGGTGAGCAATTTTCATAGTTTTGGACAATAAGCATATAGTATGAAATCCACAACTAGTATATCAAAACAATAAATAATAGCAACAATTTAGATAATAAAACTGTCAATAAGAATACATTAACGACAATAATGAAATCGTCAATAAGAATACATTGATGACACCTTTCTATATGGGGATACGATATATACTTGGAATTAACATATGATCATACTTTGATGAGGCTGCCCGCATTAGCATTCAAGAGGCTACCCGCCTTAGCATTCAAGAATTTGCACATAATCATGTAAAGCATATAACACCAAATCGAGCATTTATTTAAGTAAACATATACAATAAGTGTTGTGGTTTAAGACTCAAGTATAAATCATTTGAATTTGAATAAGTATGCAATGTCACCCCCAAAACGAAAGATGGAAAACGGGGGATGAAAAAGTACTCACATTAACAAGTAACTTGAAAGATAATGTCGTGAATAATCGGAGAGATCGGTTTAACGAGCAAGACCTATATTAAACGGGCCTTGTGTTAGTAGGTAGTCTTGGAAAGGTTTAAAATAAAATACATGATAAATAAAGTAAATAAATAAAGTTTAGGATTTAAGATGTAAATATTTGAGAAATTAAATAAACGAGTTTTGTAAAATAAGTTTACTCGAAACCGGGTCTCGGTATTCTATTCATTTTTTTTTCTTTTTTCTTTTACTCAACCTATGTTAAGTAATAATGTGGGTTAAAATGCAATATTGCAAAACCCTTGGTTATAAGAACACCAAAACGAGGTTTAAACGAGTGTTCAGGTTTGTCGGTTCGAGACTTGATAATTGGCCAAGCTCAAAGTTAACTTCCCAAAATAATAAATGTTATGAGATAACTCAATAAAATCAAAATAGACTTAACCAAATATGTAGTTCTATTGTGAAGAACCTTAACGTTCGTTAAACGAGTATACGACTTTATCGGTCCGAACTTGTTATAAGATCAAGTTGGTTACCGACATGCCAAGTATGTTTAGAAATTAACTAAAGTTGATTTAAAATATAATCTTGAAGAAAAATATGAGTTTTGGTGGCTAAAAACACACTTGTGTGTCTTAAGCGAGTGAACTCGGTTTAGTTCGGTTTTTGGTTCGGTCCTTGACTCGGAATAAGACCGAGGATGGTTACCACATACCCAATTACCATGGAACTTGTAAAATAACTTATAAATAATAATACTCAAGTTTTACATTCAAAAAGTTAACAATAAAGCTTTTAAACAAAAGTTCGGTTGTTGGTTCGGTTCTCAACTCGGGGTGAAATCGAGGCTAGTCACCACATACCCAATATCATGGAACTTGACAAATATGAACAATAAACTAAAATGTGCAGAAGTTAAGCAAGTATAACAAGTTATATGGTTAGATTTGTTAAATATATAAACAAGGACTACAAAGTCCTCCATGTAACCTTGCCTTACTAGCCCGACATTTCAACCGGCCGAGACCGGAGAAATGAAAGACCGAAGGTAAACAAGGAGTGTATATTATATATATGTTGTAACATCAAGCTTTAAGTATTGAGAAGTTAGATAAAATGAAAGATTAGCTTATGAAGAACAACCTTAGAATTTAAGAATTTGAGAGACAAATGAGGAAATGAGCAAGCACAAATCAAGAAGATGGGTGTGTATATATAGGGTAAGTTGAATGGGTCTTTCATAAAGGGTGTTGCATGAAAATGGGTTGGTTATAGACCCAAGAAAGCACAAACTACAAATGGGTCCTTCAAGTCTCCATTTTGGTAGTTTTAGTCCCTGGAGTTCGTTTTGAGTGTTTTCGGGGCATTTTAAGAACCCAAAATGGTGTTTTTTTTAGATCCACCAACTATAAAACAAATATGTAACATAAAATTCATCATTTTGATAATATCAAAAGGTTCGGGATACAAAACGGGTCGGGTTTACATTAAGAATACAAGTATAAAATAACCCGAAATTGACAAATGTCACAGATTGAGCAGAAGGAGGTAGCCATTAATGGGTTTTGATTTTGTTCATGAAAGAGGTGCCTCTGTTGCAGGTTGAGTGGTGGTGGTTCAAGGTGGTGGTGGTGGTGGTGGTGGTGGTGGTGGTTAAGGGGTATAATTGTAAAAAATATATTTTTCTAAGAATTTGAAAATATGGACGGGAAAAGTAGGAAACATAAAAATACAGTCTCTCAAAACGGGTTTTTTTTAGTAAAAAAGTTTTTGAAAATTTTGAACTTTTGCTCCATGATTACAAATAATTTGGACTTGCACGGCATAATTTCCCCAAATCTCGTCTTTTACCTGACTTTCTTTCAAAATCTCATATTTATTTTTATCTATTCCCAATGCGTCTTGACAGTCCAAATTATAAAAGATTTTGAGAAAAAAATGACTATTTTAAGACTTCTCTCTCTAAAAGAGACTATTTTGAGAATTTTCCCTAATATGTTACAAATATAGGATAAGCAAGTACATTCAAACATTGTGTCACATGACACTAAGACCGTCCGCTATGGGCGTCTTGGGGTGCGGAAGGCGCGACACATCGTCAAGGGGCGTGGAAGGTGGGGGCGCGGAAGGGGGGCTTTACAATGATGGGCATCGTTCTCTCTCCATCTCTCACACACACACATATGTGTTTGTGTGTATTGGGACGTCCAAGGGTTTTAAACCATAGCGGGACGCTATAAAGAAGAGCTCGAAGCCTCGTTTTCTGCATGACGATGACGTGGTACTGTGGAAAGGCTTCGATGCCCCCATCATAGAGAACGACCTAATTGGTATTAATCTTTCACCCTTGTCGTTAGCATACCCCCCCCCATTCTCACGTGAGTCTGTTGTAGTGAGTTAGCCGTTAATGCCCCTATCGTTTCCCTCCACTTTCTTTCGCGGCCGCGAGCTAGCTTGCACTACCCCTTTAGCACCCCCCCCCTCCCGACACCTCTCCGTTGTGATGCTCGTGATCAACGTGGCCCACACCACCCACTCGTCCCCCCCCCCCCCCCCCCCCTCCCCATTAAGTGTTAACATTGAGATAAATAATTATATTCAATTATTATTAATATAATTATTAGGTAATAGTTTTGTATTTTACTAAGTAAGCGTTTTGTAATACAGCATACTATGCTTAAAATAAGTTAAGATAAATTACATATCTATGCTTGAAGTTTTGTGGTTGAAGCTTACAAGTTGTGAATTTGGAAGGCAGATGAGTAAAATGAGAAGAAAGAACTTGGAGTGGTATATTAGTCAGAGTGTACGAGCGAGGCGTATAACGTGACTGTTTGATGTCGTAATTAGAGCTTTGCATTGTTGTTTGATCAAATCCACCTTTAAGTTTTGAAGCTCGGATAATGAAGTAGAAATAGTTATGGTACATCAGTTCGCATTGCTCAGTTTCTAACATCAATGTCAACTTGAAACAAAAATGTGGTTAAATAAGGTGTTAAAGATGTTTACCAACTTAGTTGAAACGGAGGCATCAAAATAGTTAAATTGTATTAAATACATTTAACATAATATAACATGTGTCTTGTATGGTCAACTATTTAACTAAGGTGTTACCTTAGTTGTAAGAATGTTTAAACAACTACAATTTGAAGAATTTTGTATGGTTTTGAGAACATTGATAAATACATTTGTTTCCGACAAATTATAAAATTCTGGAGAATTTGAGGTTTGATGGTCTATTCTAACACGACTAGTATTTTTTTGTTGGTACCATGAGAGGCAAAAATAAGATTAAATATTCAAATCATTAGAACAAGTAATTTACCTGAAAATCAAATGCTAAAAAACGAGACTCGAACAAAATAAGATCAGATAATCATGTTGTTACAATTACAAGCATGAAACCCTATTTTTGTGTTATGTTTATAGGTGAAGGACTATTAATGTAATTTAGAAATGCTAGTGAAGATATTGTGAGAACCATTATCTAATATATATTGGGGAAAGGTAATGTACAAATGAAATTAACGTGCTAAACGTAAGAATCAAGTAGAGTAATTATATATGCAAGTAGAGTAATTATGTAATTACATCATAGCTCTACTTGCATATATAATTACTCTACTTGATTCTTACGTTTAGCACGTTAATTTCATTTGTATTTGATCCAAACCCTATATATATAAAGGATTAGTTTGGTGCCGCTAAGTAACCAGTGGGTCACTTGACGGCACCTTACTTGTCCATGGAATTTTGTTTTTTTTTTTGTGTTTTTCGTTTTTGGTACCATATCGAATATAATGGAAGCCATCCGAATGACAATTTTTTTGTTTGTTTTAATTCCGATAACGTAACGGAAGTGACGAAACCGACCGAATTTGCATAAACTTACTGACTCAACGTCCAGGACCGACAACGTTCGGGTTTTATCAACACATGAGTTTGTCGACCGACGTTACCCTTTGGTCCACTCAATTTTTATATTTTTCCCTTTTGTAGCTCCGGTACCATAACAAACGTAGCCAAAACTGACCGAATTCGTGTTCAGTTACTGTCTCAATGCCCGCGAATGACAACGCTTGGATTCTACCATCGCCCGGGTTTACCAACCAAACAAACGTCGTGTTAAATAATTTATTTTTTATATGTTAGTTTGACGAATATATTTTTGGGTTTAACACTAAGGTTTTACCAACGGTATCTATACTATAACGAACATAAACAATAGCGACTGAATTCTCGCGTTGACTTGCCGATGTAACATTCAGGCTTTACCAAGATCTGTTTTAACGTTGAGGTTTTACCAGCTGCCTCGATACAATACTAGTTTAGAGTATAAAAATGAAGAAACTAATCATATCTAGATTAAAATTGTTCATCCTAACACAAAGGAATAAAATGTAAAAACTTATTTAATCTCTTTAAATTAATAATCCATTTTTATAGCCAGCCATCGAAAATCTCCTTTTTGACATTGTACTTGAAAATGGCCTTTGGACCACATGTCTCTTTTGTATATGGGTGTAGTTATGTCAACCGGAAAATAATTGGTCCAGTTGAATCAAAAAGATGTGGCCTTGGTTGTCACCAATTTTGAATATGGGTTCAATAGGGTGGAAGTAAATGGAACAATCATTTTCATTTTATTTATAATTTAAACACGTGTATATTCTTTGAAAATTATCCATAACTCTGTGGTCTATTAGTATAGTGCTTGTTAATCAAAAAAACAAGATAGTAGGCTTAAATTTTTACAATTATAATGCTAGAAATTTTCATGTGAAAAAATTTGTTGTTTATAAAAAAAAACTTTATGATGAAGTTTATGCAATCCTTAATTGGAGGGCGATAAACGAAATGGTATTTAGTAGGAAGCTGGTGCAGTCATGTAGCGTGGTCAGGGAAGTAAAACTTTTGGGCTTCTTGTGGATAATAGATCATAATCAACAGGTTTAGCTTAAGAAAGGCGAAGAGCGGTTAATTTGTAATACTGGGGGTAAAGGAAGTGTAAATCGGGTGCGTATTTTATTTTCTTTTGGGTGGTTTTGTCTTTCGGATAGAGGTGCACCCAAATCGGTTTAAAACTCGAAACCAAGTTTGGTTGAAACCAGTTCGGTTTGGTCAATAAAAGTCAAAACCAGTTTATAATCGGTTTTGGTTCGGGGGTAAACCAGTTTCTTACCATGTTTTGATCGGTTCAGTTCGGGTTTTGTTCGGTTTCGGTTCGGTTTTGACTGGTTTTTGCTCGGTTTTGGCCGGTTTCGGTTCGGTTAACCGGTTTGGAACCGGATTGGTGGAGAAAATTACAAACCGATTCTAAATTTATGGTTTGAATCAGTTTCAAACCGGTTTCTACATACCCATTTCAAAATGGTTCAGTTTCGGTTCGCTTTTCAGATCAGTTTAGTTAACCGGTTTATTTGCCCACCTCTACTTTCAGAGATGTGGCTAGACCCAATTTTTAAGTGATAAATAAAAATTTCTTTGTTGATAACTATAAAAAAAAAAGGCATTTTATGTGGTCATTATTTGGCGGCTTTAAATTCAGCATGATCACAAGTTCCATCTCGTCGACGGGTTGCTTAAATTCAATGAAAGTCGGTGTTGAGTGTTGACCTCCCTCTGGATTATTTTCTCTTTGTTTGATTTAAATTTCTTTTCTTTTTATTATTAGTTATATAAAAATTATTTTCTCTATTTAAAAAAAATAAATTATAATATTAATCACAATAAATGATTTGTGAAATAAAAGAAACTATTTAAGTTTGCGTGCAATATTCATATTAAAGCGCGTTCGTTTCATAGAATGAAATGGAATTAGAATTGGAATTTGCATAGGATTTGGAATTTGAAGGAATTGGATTTGGAATCTGAACATTCCAATTGGAATTTGAATGATTTGAAATCCAATTCCATTCTTGATGTGTTCGTTTGACAAAGGGATTGGAATCAATTGTTTTTTTTTAACAAGGATAACGACGAAACATTTTAGTTTTTTTAGATTTTTTGTTTTTTATTTATATTTTACGTTATGATTTTTTTATTATATTTTTTTAAATTTTTTTAGGGGTTTTCTATTAAGATCAAAAACCCCTCAAAAAAATATTCAAAAATAATAATAAACAATTCATAACTCAAAATATAAATCGAAATCAAAAAAAGTAAAAAAAAATATTTTATTCGTTGTTCTCGTTAAAAAAAATAAAAATAAATAAAACTCGAGAAAATATTCCAACGAATTCACTTGAAATCCTCTACATATTGAAAGGATTTAGAATCCCTTGATTTAAAGGAATTTGAAGGAATTGGATATCAATTCCAATTCCTTGACAACCGAACGCATCAAAAGGAAATTAAGAATCCAATTCCAACGAAACGAACACACCATGTCATGGTATTTTAATTCCTATTCCTTTAAATTCTCACGAATTCTGTGAAACGAACGCGTCCTAAGAGTTTGGACTGAGACTTCGATTCACCATGTTATTGGTTTGTACCAGTAATAAGTAGAGGTGTTCAAAAAAACCGGTTATAGAACCGGTTTGGTCGGTTTAACCGAAAACCGGTTAATAGAAAAACCGGTTATTAAAAAACCGGTTAGACCGGTTATTGAACCGCCGGTTAGTACTTCGGTTACTCATTCGTGGACAAAAACCGGTTATTGAACCGGTTAGTAAAAAAACCGGTTAAATTTAAAAACCGGTTATTAAAAAACCGGTTAACCGGTTAACGGTCAAAAACCGGTTAACCTAACCAACCGGTTTTTAGGTTAACCGGTTTTTGACCGTTATAAAACGGCCATATGACCGTTTGGGTCCTTTTTTGCCCGTTTTTTCTTGATTTCTAGCCGTTTTTTAAACATTTTACCCCCACAAACAACTATATATAGTTTAGGTTGGGTAGGTTAGCTCACACTCGATTATACAACTCTACTAGCTCTAAACGTTTATTTCATACGCGATTATTTTGTTATCTCACACTCAATTATACCACATTACCACTCCATACGCTCTTATTTCGTAGTCGTTTATTTCATACTCGTACTCGTTTATTTCATACTCGATTATACGCTCTTATTTCCGATCCTCGCCGCCATGGCCAAAGATTTACTAACGGTCCAAGCTTCCACGGTAGCTTCGGAGTCTGCTTTTTCTGTTTCTGGCAGGGTTATATCGATTAGGAGGACTCAACTCACTGCACCAGCTATAGAGATGTCGATTTGCTACAAGGATTACTTGGACTCTTTAGATAGGGCACAACATCAACGCTCACTCGAGGGGGAAATGGAGTATGAAGCGGGCTTGTATGAAGACGAGGTCAATGAAGGACACACTCAACCAATGACCGATGAAGAAGCCGCGTACGACGATTACCTAAGAAATAGCTCGGGATCGGGTAGCGAAGAAAATTAGTTAAAGAAACAGCAAACATGGAGGCAAATCATGAGTAAGAAACAGCAAGTTATTCATGTAATCGTGTCTAAGCATTCTTTTTCCTAATATGTGCTCTTATTTACTTGTTGATTTGGATTTTTCTAATTTAGTTAAAGAAACAGCAAACATGGAGGCAAATCATGAACAAACTGCGATTGGGAACAACAGGAGCATCTGCTAGTTCACGATTTAATGTTTGTATTTTTGAGTTAAATCATGAACAACAGTTCTTGGCAGAGATTTCTTCAGTGTTAATGATTTAATGTTTGTATATTTGAGTTACGAATATGCGATAACGATTTAATGTTTGTATTTTTAATGTAAAAACTATAAATGAAAGTTATGTGTTTTTAATCTTTGGTTTGTTGAAAACACATTCACCAACACACACTCATACTCATCTTCCAAGCAAAGAACCCTAACAACGAAAGCAAAGAATGGCTTCGGTCAGTCCGTTTTGCCTTGTAGTTACCGGTTTGCCTTGTAGTTACCGGTTTGTTTATACTGTGAAAAAATAATGGCCTTCATTAAGTACAAAATATAAAAAACAAATATTCGTATTTGAAACCGCGAAATTTAAAAAAAAAAAAAAAAAAAAAAACCGGTTAATAAAAAAAACCGGTTAATAAAAAAACCGGTTTATTAACCGGTTCTAACCGGTTTCTAAACCGGTCCTAGCCGGTTAGACCGGTTAGGGTTTTGACAGAAAAAAACCGGTTATTAACCGGTCCGGTTATTAACCGAACCGGTTTTTTTCCGGGCCAAAAAAAACCGGTCCGGTTAATAACCGAACCGGTTTTTTTAAAAAAACCGGTTTGTGCACCTCTAGTACTAATAAGCATTGTTAGGAAAGTGTTCAAAACTTTGTAAATATAAAGAATATGTTGCATTATCATCGTGATGACTCCGAAGTCGAACTACTAAATACTACTCAAGTCGTGATACTAGATCCATGGTTTTTGTAACAACATTAACACTGTCCGTGAGACCATGGATGCGCGTGCCATGCTTAATTTATTAGAAAAAGCCATTTTAATGAAATTAAAAGATAAAATAAAATAAATTTAATAATATGAAAGCTTTTAAGAAGATATTAGATGGGAAAAAAGTTAAAGAATGGCATTCAAAAACAACATTTTAGGATGAAAAAATGTATTTGCTTAGTGTGAACATAAAATCAAGTCAATATTAATTACATGTATTCTTCTAAAATTTGATATTCATAGGGGTGATTACACTTTAATCAGGTCAAGATATGAGATGGGAGAAAATTAACAATATTAAACTTGCACCACGAGTTCTAAACTTCTAATCCATATTCTTGTTTTACCCATAAGAAGAGGTAGGCTTTGACACCACTCACCATCTTTGTTTTTCACCCATGAGAAGATGTAGTGACTATTTTAATCAAATTTACATAAATCTTATATTTTGGATGGTGGATGTATACATGTAGCATGAATGTATATTTAATTATTAAAGAATTGGGATTTATGATCCAACAAGTTGTCCTCACAAAAATGCCTTGGTGCATGTGCCTAAGCTTCCTATTATATATATATATATATATATATTGTCTTAGGTAAAATAAAAACAAACTATCTAGTTTCTTTAATACATGTGTGTGGAATAATTTGTGCAAAATAGGCAAAATCTATATAAATAAAAATATTCCTTTAACCGATAGTATAAAAGGTGTATCCGGAAATGGAAACGAAATACTATGTTGGTTGGATAATTGGGTCGGAGACGAGCCACTTATTAGTATAAAGTTCCCTGCTCTCTTCAAGATTGAAAGATTCAAAAGGCTATTCGGGGGAACAACATTTGAGGGGTCATCAATAAATGGTTGGAGATGGACTTGGATAAGAGAACCAATCTAACACTTGCCGTTTATGTAATGCTGCACTTGAATCGGCGGAGCATGTTTTAATATCTTGCTATGTGGCTACGGTCATTTGGCAATTTAATTGGTGTCGAATTCCACCGGCATATGCTTTTGAAGTATGTGATCTCCTTAGGGAACACTCAAACATAAGAGTTGAAGGAGGAAAAAAGATTAAAAGAAGGTTATCCAATCCATCATCCTTACAACATGTTGTTTCTGGAAGGTTATAAATGAAGCTTTATTCGACAACACACGAGTACGGAGTATTGGTGAATATGATTAAGGAAGGTATAAAACGGCTCTAGTTCTTATGGTAAAAAATATGGGTAAAATGGTGGGATTAGAAAGGGACACATGGTGCTCGTTCTCGTTGTGAGACGATATAGTTTGGTGTGGTTGTAATTTGGTGTTTGTTGGGGTATAGCTACTTGCTATTCTCCCTTTTAATAAAATTCTGGCCGTTCAAAAAAAAATCTAGTTTCTTTTACATATGATTACATAGTGGTTAGTGAAAATAACATCTACATACATATATTACTACTGTTCAAAATTAATTATTTGCACTAATGGCTGGTTAATTTTTTTTATTATCAGTCGAAACAATAATTTACTTTGATGACATTATGCTTGATATTTACTATGAACAGTATGATTATTACTACTGTTCAAAATTTTTATCCCTGCTTACACAGTATAGTTAGATGATCACATAAGTAGTAAAGAATTACACAAATAATCCTTATGATATGTCTATATAGCACTTTTGATCCCCAAGTTTCATTTATTACACTCTTGGTCAACATTGTTCACTTGCAGGTCACACACGTTGTCTTTGGTGTTCTTTAAATTTTCAATTTCATGATACTTTACTAAAAAGCATAACCAGAAAGATATACTATCACTCATCATGGAGAGAAATTTATGTATTTGTTAAATAAATAAAAGAAGTAATATGATTGAAGACTTAAATAGCCAATAACATTTTATATTGTACACTACTTTTGAATCAGTCACTTTTCCTCTGGAAAATTTGAAAATGAGGCTACATTTAACTTAATTCAAACAATAAAATCCAAGAACCACAAAATGTAAACTAATTCCCTCTTTATTAAAACAAGAAAACAAAATTATAAAAACTAAAATGGTGTCACCTACAATTATTCATCATCATCAATTTCATTGACCATTGCTTTGTAGCAGTATGATTAGATCATTTTGGATGTCCTTAAATCATTGACATCATTCGATTTCACGTCCCGATTCGGTTTCATCTGATCATCACCCGGTTTAGAAGGTGTATTGCTGTGAGGTGGAAGAACATGCTGCAAGAATCTGTTAATCATCTCATAACTAGTAAAAGTAATCACGGCTGATGGTGTTGTTCTTAAAAGGTTGGTCCCACACCCTCGGTAAAAACCCGTCACGCCTTCTTTTTGGAAAACTTTCTTCACGCAGTCAACGACACCCGCATACTGTTTTTCCGACTTTCTCATGTGCCCCTGTTCTTGAAGCCTTGAACGAATCACCTGTTACACCCGCGTTCAAAAGTTTAAGTTCAACCAAAATGTTGAAAATAAGGGTGTAAACGAGCCAAGCCGCATGTGAGCGATCAGCTTGATAAAACCTCGAACAGAGCCGAGCTCGAACAAGCTGGAGCCCGAGTCTAAAAACTATCTCGTACTAAATGAACCTCAAATGCGAGCTTGGAAAACTACTTATGACTTATAAGCCTATTGTGCATCTAATATTTAATATATTAAATATGTTGGAATTACGTATGCCCGAGACACATATTTATATTAATGTGGCTAACTGTGTTTGATCCAAGTCGGGTCATACCCAATAACAAGCTAGACAACACCAAATGTATTCTTTTAATGATTTGATCATTTAAACGAATACCGAACACTACGTGTTTAGAAAATTGGTTTTCTAAACAAACACACTTGAGGATTTAAATAAATTATCTGGATAATTTGTTTATATAAATTAATTATTTAATTGGTTAAATAATTACATAAATGTATGTGCATTTTATAAAAATGAGTTTTATAAAATAAGAGATGGAGATATTTAAATGTTAAAACAAAAAAAAAAAAAAAAAAAAAAAAAAAAAAAAAAAATAACAAAACCGGCCACCCCATGTGGGTGGATGGTTTGTCCATTTATTATTTTGTCCTTTTGTGTTGACATCTCCTTTATACATCTCCAATCACAACACATGCAAAGTATCACTCCTCTCTCCATTTTGAATTCAAGTTTTGAATCAAAAACTCTCTCCTTCCCTCTCCTAAAAACTCACGGCCAACCTTGGCATTTTGGGAGAGCTTGGTGAGCTTGTTTTGGTGTTCAAGAATCCTAGCAAATAACTTGGTGTTGTTGCAAAAGGCTTGGGGTATCACTCTCTTGAGGTTTTCTTCTTTGGAGGCTTGCCTTTCATTCATCATCCCCTTCAACAACCTACATCTTCCTATAAGGTATAAGGAGGTACATTTACATTTTGTGAGCATATTGTTCTTGTAATATTGATCCTTGTTCATTGGGTTTTAGTTTTAACATAATGGTATGTTCTTTAACAAGTATTAAGATATAAGCTTCCGTTGCGTTTTCTAGTTAAATATGGTTAACTTGACTTTGATAAACTTGTTTAAAACCCAACAATGGCATCAAGAGCCGGTTACAAGGACTTATGCTCCTTGCATGTTCATAGATTTCGGTTTTTTCATGGGTGAAAAGGGGTCCGAAATTTTGGTGGATTTTACCCCTCATGGTTTTGTAAGATCTTGACATGCATGCAAAGATCTTAGGAAACCATTACTAACATTTGGATGTTGAAAATATCAAAATTGCAAAATTTTGGGGGGGGGGGGGGGGTTGAGCCGTAGCCTCCTTTGGGGGGGGGGGGGGGCTGCCTTTTTTTTGATGTATTTAGGCATTGGTTGCTTAGGTTGCATGCTTAGAACATTTGGTATGTTTGGATGTGTCATAACCGAAACCGAGACCTTGGATGTGTTGATTGTTGTTATGTGTATGTTGGTTATATTTATTATTCAATATGGTTGTAATAATTCATATTTTAGGCTTGTGTAATTTATTTATTCATAAGTTGGTATGTAATAAATAGATTAGTTGCATTTTCTTTGTTTTAGAAAAATATGTATTAGGATACATTTTGTAAAAATTGAAGATGCAAGAATTGGTGGATTTGGGCCTTGGACCAAATTTTGGGCTTGTTGGGCCTCACCGGCCCATCATGGGATTCAAGCCCATTAAGCCCATAAATTTCACTCTTGGGCCCAAGAAGACTTTTGGAAGTTTGGAGCCCATTTACAAGCCCAACAAGAACACAACAACTTGGAAAGGATACTTGAAGCATTTGGATGCAAGATCAAGTGGGAGTCAACATTCCATCCTTGTGTCATGTTTTGTCCCTTAGGTGAGACTTATGACCTATACTTGTTTCGGCTAACAAGTATGGTCAAACTTAGCGGTTCTCGGTTATGACTATATTTTGCATGTATGCTTGGTTGTTTGTTTTACTTTATGTAATGTGTGGTTGATAGATATTAGGATATCCAAACCGTCACATAGGAACGACAACAAGCATAAAACGGGTTCTAATATATATTTGGTAATATCGCGTCAATTAGTTAATAAAATGGGTTTATTAAAACTAAAGCGATTACTCACATATAATAAAATTGGTTTTATTATAACTAGAACCTTGAAAATTGGTTTTCAAAATCGCCATATTACTAAATGCATGTTAGGATATGGCATAATGTTTTTCAAACTAGAATATTGGAAAACTTTAAAAATCCCTTTTCATAATTACCAAAGAAACAAGTCTAACACCATCCTTTTGTATGACACTTAACGTATTAGGGAACTTTAAATGGGATAAAGGTCACCTAACCATTTTGAGCAAACTAATATACTTAGGGTAATATTAACATATTTGTGGGATAAAGGTCACCTAACCACTTGTATGTTAATCTTACATGTTTATACAAGTAGGACGACTTGAATTGGAAACCATGTGATAAAGGTCACCTAAGCATGGGGTCCAATGGTGTTGATGGGATAAACATGCCAACACGAAATAAGGATTTCGAATGGTCCCATACCTCTAGAAGTTGCAAAGGGTTGCAATCGTCAAGGTTGACTACCTTGTTAAATCAAATAACGGGATAAAGGTCACCTAACCGAAATTTGATTTATCGTTGGATTCTAGAATTTAATTATTATTTTAAAATTTGGAATAAAAGGGTATTAATAATTAAAATTGTTTATAATACTAAATAAAACTTTGTTAAATTTTGTAGATGGCCGCTAACAATGCAAACACCTCTACCCATAACACCCGTAACCTATCCTTAAGAACCATCCTTGAAAAGGATCGTCTAAACCATAATAACTTTATGGATTGGTATCGCAACTTGAGAATAGTTCTCAAGCAAGAAGAGATATCATATGTCTTAGACGATCCCATTCCCGACGAGCCTAACGTGGAAGATGAAGAGGCTTATTACGATTGGGTCAAGTACACCAAAGATTCGGTACAAGCCTCTTGCCTCATGTTAGCAACTATGATTCCCGAAATCCAAAAGGATTTCGAGCATCATGGGGCATACGACATGATAACTCAATTGAAGGAAATGTTCCTTCAACAAGCTAGAGCGGAACGTTTCGAAACGGTTCGAGCGTTTCATGCATGTCGTATGGAGGAAACCCAAAGCGTCTCATCTTATGTCCTAAAGATGAAAAGCTACATTGAAAAGCTAAATAGGTTGAATTGTCCCGTGTCTAATGAGTTGGCTACGGATTTGATCCTCAACTCATTGACCAAAAGGTTTGAAACTTTTGTCATAAATTATAACATGAATGGATGGGACAAAAGCATTGGTGAGCTTCACGCAATGCTAAGAACGGCCGAAGCGGGAATGGGTAAAAAGGTTTTACCCGTTCTAACAATCAATGAAGGCAAAAGGGGACATAACTCCAACCCCAAAGCAAATGTTGCTAAGGGCAAGGGCCACGTTCAAGGAAAGGGAAAGAGGAAAGCCATCACGCCCTACAAACCGAAGGAAAAGAAGCAAAAGGTTGCGACACAAGATCCATGCTTTGAGTGTGGAGAGATAGGACATTGGAAAAGGAATTGTCCGACCTATCTCAATGCATTAAAAGATAAGAGGGATGCGGGGCATACCTCAGGTATTATCTTTACTATATATGTTGAACTAAATGTTATTTCTTCAAATACATGGGTACTTGATACCGGATGTGGAACTCACATTTGCAATTTGTTGCAGGGGTTCAAAAGAAATAAACAACTCAACAAAGGGGACATTAGTCTCTTTATGGGCAATGGAGCAAGAGTTGAAGTCCAAGCTCAAGGAGACTACTTGTTAAAGCTTCCAAGTGGTTTGGAAGTAATTTTGAAGAATGTTTTGTATGCTCCTAAGTTAAGGAGAAACATTATTTCCGTGTCCCTTTTGAAACAATGTGGCTTTGATTTTAAATTTATGGATTATGATATTCATGTTTTGATGAATGGCATATTTTATTTTAAAGCTATACCCATGAATGGTATATATGAAATAGATCAAAGTGGTATGTCACATAGTAGTTCAATGTATAATGTCAACACCAAGAAACTCAAGAAGGACTTGGGTGATCCCTATCTTTGGCATTGTCGCCTTGGACATATAAGCAAGAATCGCATGCAAACTCTTCGCAAGAGTGGTATTCTAGAAACCAATGAGTTTGATTCATTTGATGTATGTGAATCTTGTTTACAAGGCAAAATGACAAAGCAACCCTTTAATAAAACTTTTGAAAGGTCAAAAGAATTATTGGGTATCATACATTCGGATGTATGTGGTCCTTTTAGACCAATGACTAGGAATGGTGAAAGATACTTCATTACCTTTATTGACGATTATAGTCGATATGGTTATGTGTACTTAATGAAACACAAAGATGAAGCTTTTGAAATGTTCAAAGACTTCAAAGCTGAAGTAGAAAGACAACTCAAAACCACAATCAAAGTACTTCGTAGTGATAGAGGAGGTGAATACCTAAGTGGTATTTTTCAAGATCATCTTAAGAGTTGTGGAATTATTTCACAACTTACTCCACCTGGAACACCACAACATAATGGTGTGTCTGAAAGGAGAAATCGTACCCTATTAGATATGGTTCGATCGATGATGGCTAGAAGCACTTTACCTCTATCATTTTGGGGCTATGCTTTACTTTCCGCTGTTCGCATATTGAATATGGCTCCAACCAAGAAAGTGGAGAAGACACCTTTTGAAATATGGCATGGAAAGGCTCCATCGCTATCATTCTTAAAAGTTTGGGGTTGTGAAACTTATGTAAAGCAATACACCCCAAACAAGTTAGAAGTCCGATCCACTAAGTGTATCTTTATTGGTTACCCTAAAGATGATATAGGATATTACTTTTTCGATCCTAGTGAGCAAAATGTTATTATTGCTCGAAAGGGTAAGTTCTTGGAAACTAAGTTCCTTAAGGAAGGAACTAATAGTAGAACAGTGAAATTTGATGAGGATCAAGAATCACAAGATGATACACAATTGGTTGATACTAGCACTCAACAAGAGGTTGTTGAAAGTGATCAAGTGGTTGATCAAAACACACAAAACGTTCGCAGATCTGGTAGAGTTAGCAATCCACCCGAAAGATATGGATTTTTTGTAGAAGGTTGCTACGTGGTAGATTCGGATGAACCAACCACATACCGTGATGCAATGTCCAAGAATGATTGTGACAAATGGCTTGAAGCCATGAACGTTGAGATGCAATCCATGTATGACAACCAAGTTTGGGAATTGGTTGAACCACCACTCAACTCCAAAGCTGTTGGAAGTAAGTGGGTTTTCAAAAGAAAAACGGATATGCATGGAAACTTGGATACTTATAAAGCAAGACTTGTAGCTAAAGGTTTCACTCAAACTCAAGGGGTTGATTATGATGAAACTTTTTCGCCTGTGGCAATGCTAAAGTCTATTAGGATATTATTTGCCATAGCCGCACATTATGATTATGAAATTTGGCAAATGGATGTCAAGACCGCTTTCCTAAATGGATATCTTGAGGAAGATGTCTATATGGTTCAGCCTGAGGGTTTTGTCGATCCGAAACATCCTAAAAAGGTATGCAAGTTAAAGAAATCAATCTATGGATTGAAACAAGCATCTAGAACTTGGAATCATCGTTTTGATGAAGAAATCAAAAATTTTGGGTTCATCAAGAACGCTGATGAGGCTTGTGTGTATAAAAAGGCTAGTGGGAGTATAATTACCTTCTTAGTATTGTATGTCGATGACATTCTACTATTTGGAAATGACATTCCAACCATGGAAAGCGTTAAGGCTTGGCTTGGAAGTAGATTTTCCATCAAGGATCTTGGTGAAGCTGCCTATATTTTGGGAATAAAGATCTATAGGGATAGGTCAAGGCGCTTGATAGGTTTGAACCAAAGTACATACATTGATAAAATCTTGAAAAGGTTCAAGATGGAAAACTCCAAGAAAGGTTTTGTACCTATTCAAAGAGGGACCATATTGAGTTCAGCTCAATGTCCAAGCTCAAAGGGTGAGCAAGACATGATGAAACAAATCCCATATGCTTCTGCTATAGGA
This sequence comes from Bidens hawaiensis, assembly GCF_021521415.1. Lineage (NCBI taxonomy): Eukaryota > Viridiplantae > Streptophyta > Magnoliopsida > Asterales > Asteraceae > Bidens > Bidens hawaiensis. The sequence continues at coordinate 5,756 of NW_027493526.1, read as the reverse complement.
TCCATCATGTATGCGATGATATGTACTAGACCGGATGTGTCATGCGCTTTGAGCATGACAAGCAGATACCAACAGAATCCAGGAGACAGTCATTGGATGGCTGTTAAGAACATATTGAAATACCTTAGGAGGACTAAGGATATGTTTCTGATATATGGATCTGGTGAGGAGGAACTCGCTATAAAAGGTTACACGGATGCGAGCTTCCAAACTGATCGAGATGATTCTCGATCACAATCTGGGTATGTGTTCACTCTTAATGGAGGAGCTGTCTCTTGGAAGAGCTCAAAACAGGAAGTGGTAGCATTGTCCACTACAGAATCAGAATACATCGCCGCTTCATTGGCAGCTCAAGAAGCTGCATGGTTGAAGAAATTCATTACCGATCTAGGGGTGGTCTCTTCCATTCAAGACCCCCTAGAAATCTTTTGTGACAACGAGGGTGCGATTGCTCAAATCAAGGAACCTCGTTCGCACCAAAAGACAAGGCACATAGAGCGGAGATTCAACTACATAAGGGATGAAGTTGAAAAAGGAAAGATATGTATTCGCAAAGTTGGAACTGATCAAAATCTTGCGGATCCATTTACGAAGCTCCTAGAAAGACCGAAACATGAGCGTCATGCGAGTGGCTTAGGACTTCGATATTCTAGTAATTGGATTTGATCTATTTTGTATTAAAGTTTAAAAGACTTTTGTAATTTAACTCTTTTATGTGATTATAGAATCTTGAGTTAAATTCTAATTTTGCATGTTTAATCCATGAATAAGTTATCTTATTCTAAAAGTCCGTAGTCGATCACATTTGTGGGAACAAATATGAAGCAAGACTATTATGAACTAGGATTGGTGGATATTCATAAGAAATGAATATGGAGCATAGGTTTGCTGCCAAAGTTCATAGATATTTGTGGGATACAAATATTGGACTGACCCGCTCTCAATATTACTACATGGAGTCGATTGACTTGATCATTAGTAATCTTGAGTAAAGGAGAATTTCATATTATCCTTAGACCTGAGATGTATATTGGGTCTTGATTTTCACCAAGTATTACACTTTGACTCTCCCCTTCGCTATTCGTAAAAGATGGTACATAAGGATGAGCTCAGGTGGAGTATAAAGTGATAGTGAGAGGCGTATACAGTCAAGACGGAATTTGTTCCTCTTATGTGTTGAGAGTTTAGATGTCTAAGGCCTGATAAAGTTGAATTGTAAAGAGAATGATCACCTATGTCTCTTAGATCCAACATGACATCTAGTAACAAAGGGATATAATGATAGATTCACCTAAATCATATCAAGTAAGGGACTTGAAGGGATGATGTTATTGAATGGCACTTCGTCAAACACATTAGGGGTGGTGAACTGTTGTTAGGCGGTATTCACCACTTGCATTAATTTTCTATGTATCTCGTGCAAGTGGGAGATTGTTGGAATTACGTATGCCCGAGACACATATTTATATTAATGTGGCTAACTGTGTTTGATCCAAGTCGGGTCATACCCAATAACAAGCTAGACAACACCAAATGTATTCTTTTAATGATTTGATCATTTAAACGAATACCGAACACTACGTGTTTAGAAAATTGGTTTTCTAAACAAACACACTTGAGGATTTAAATAAATTATCTGGATAATTTGTTTATATAAATTAATTATTTAATTGGTTAAATAATTACATAAATGTATGTGCATTTTATAAAAATGAGTTTTATAAAATAAGAGATGGAGATATTTAAATGTTAAAACAAAAAAAAAAAAAAAAAAAAAAAAAAAAAAAAAAAAATAACAAAACCGGCCACCCCATGTGGGTGGATGGTTTGTCCATTTATTATTTTGTCCTTTTGTGTTGACATCTCCTTTATACATCTCCAATCACAACACATGCAAAGTATCACTCCTCTCTCCATTTTGAATTCAAGTTTTGAATCAAAAACTCTCTCCTTCCCTCTCCTAAAAACTCACGGCCAACCTTGGCATTTTGGGAGAGCTTGGTGAGCTTGTTTTGGTGTTCAAGAATCCTAGCAAATAACTTGGTGTTGTTGCAAAAGGCTTGGGGTATCACTCTCTTGAGGTTTTCTTCTTTGGAGGCTTGCCTTTCATTCATCATCCCCTTCAACAACCTACATCTTCCTATAAGGTATAAGGAGGTACATTTACATTTTGTGAGCATATTGTTCTTGTAATATTGATCCTTGTTCATTGGGTTTTAGTTTTAACATAATGGTATGTTCTTTAACAAGTATTAAGATATAAGCTTCCGTTGCGTTTTCTAGTTAAATATGGTTAACTTGACTTTGATAAACTTGTTTAAAACCCAACAAAATATATATTTACATGATAATTATTATCATATATAAATAATTATACAAACAAGTAAACAACTAAAATAATATATATTAGTTATTTATAAAAATTATAATAGAAAGTATACAGAGGAAATAATTATTAATGTATATACATAATTTAATAAAACAATTAATAAATAATAAAGGAACTGAGCAAGAGCCGAGCTTGAGCTCCAGACATTAAGGTTGAAATGAGTCGAGCTCGAGCTCTCGTATGTTAATCAAGCTGAGCTTGGCTCGATTCATTTACACCCCAAGTTGAAAATGCAAAGCATACCTCGTGCGGGTAAGTTAGCAAGGAAGCAAGTATTTTGGACATTGAAGACGCGATTGCAAGCTTCCCGGGACTTAAATCGTTAGTACTTGTATGATCTGGTGACTTGAAAGACACATGATCAGCAATTCAGCATTACTTAAAAGAACCCAACAAGAATAGAAAACAATGTACAACTTCCAAGGCATGATGTACAACTCTCAATAAGATAAAAGTATTACCCCTTTCTGCTAAGTAAAGCTTGATTTTCTCATAAGCCGGAAACTGAATAGCAACATGACTAATACCAGCAAGTGAAGGCAGCAGTCCACTGTAATAATGCAAACAAAATGGTCAACCAAGCCGAAAAAGAAGGCATCCTGAAAGAGTACAACTCATAAGGCATACCTGTACAACCCTCTAAAGCCCTCTTCACGAACAATACGCGCCAATGCTGAAGATATGCTTGTATATGGAACCACACCGACTCTCATCCCTTGTGTCTGAAAGGGAAAAAGATTATAAACTATTAATCTTTTGCAAATGCGTTCCAGCGTTAAAATTTTTATAAGCAAAACTTACTTGGAGTCTTGTCTTTACAACCCACAATGGATTTGTGGTGATTGCAGTGGCGGCTCCCGCACCTGAAGCCGCCACCATGTTCGCCCCGAAAGTAAGATGTCCGTTACCGTCACCTGCAGGTTTTATTAAAAGTAAAACATAACAAAAAGTTAAAATGATATAGTTAGTTCCTTGTTTTAATTTAATACATTTTAGGCAAGCATTTAATACAAAACTAATTTAAGTAGAGTCTCCTGAAACTTTGCTTGAAACAAAAGAGAAACGAACCAAAATAACCAACCAAAACAAAACCAGACGGTTTAATTTTGTATTTTTGTAAAAAACAAACTTTCGTTCAGGGTTACGATTTGGCATGTCATTGAAATCGAAAAAACCAAATTCATTTTTAAATTTGAATGTTAAGTCATTTCTGAGAACTTAATAAATATTATAACCCAAATATTTTAGTGGCAAGAAATTATGAAAATGCATGTTATTTATGAAAAGAATTATTTAATTTAATTTTGAATTATTTTATTAATAAGAAATTATAAAAATGTATGTTATTTAGACCCGAATATTCGGTTTTGGGTCATTTTGTGTCCGAAACCGCCAATGCACACTTCTAAACTGTCAGATATAGTAGTGGCAGATAGAAAAAGAGGTGGTTATGCGATTACATAACCGCCTTTTGTACCACAGTTAAAGCAATAGCTACAAGTGTTTATAAGGTTATCACAGTTCTCTACTTAAAATTGGTTTTGTACTAAACAGTCCACAAATATACGAGTAGTAACTAGCGACCAACCATGCGAATCAAGAAGCTCTTTAAGTTGCCCATAAACCGCAAAATAGACCTATATAAGCAAAATAATTATATAAAGATATGATATAGCTAACAAAATAGGAATACAAAATGCATAAAAGTAAATACTCACCGCCCAATTTGGAAGTAATGCAGCTAATGTTGGTGAAAGCCCCCGATATAATCCCCTCAATCCCTCGTTCCTTATAATCTGTTGTAAGCTCGTGACAATCACACTACCTGATTTGCAAATAATATAAACCCTAATTCATTTTCTGTCAATAGCGTATATCTGCATCTTCTAGAAGCATATAAATGAGGTTGACAAAGTAAATTGTCCCCTTGTCCCAAATAAAGTTCCAAATTTGTAGTGTCGGTGTGTGCACATGAAGTGTTTGAGGTAACATTCATTAAATATCAGACAGCCATCAATAATATGCAAAACAGTACAAATAACAAACTACCAATAATATGTACTGATATAAATCAATAAATGAGTTAACAATGATCACAAACACAAGTAATATGTTTAGCATGAATAAGTTGAGCTCGCCTTTATTCCCGGAAACATTAGGCAAGCCATAAACTTGCAATCTTGTCTTGATCACGTCTAGCGGGCTCATGATTGTTGCAGCAATAGCACCTATACCAAGTAATATTTAGAATAATAATAATAATAATAACAACAACAACAACAATAACAATAATACAAGCAAAACTAAGTTTTTCTCCCCTAAAGCTCATCCATAATTACTAAAAAACAAGCTCATTATGTTATATAAATTAAAGAAACAGTCACTTCCACTATAATGCACAACAAAGATACACTGGTAAAGTTGAAAACTGTGATTATTCTTCACATGATCTTCAACAGATTCTTCAAATTCAAAAAATTAGAACACTTTTAGGCTGAAAATCAAAATAAATGATTGTAGCAGCAATAGCACCTATAGCAAGTAATATATAAAATAATAATAATAATAATAATAATAATACCATCAAAACTAACTTTTTTTCTACCCTAAAGTTCGTCCCTAATTACTAAAAAAAACCCATTATGTGATATTAATTAAAGAAACAATCACTTCTACTCTTATGTGATTGTTTTTCACATGATCTTCAAATTCAAAAAATCAACACACTTTTAGGTTGAAAATCAAAATGCATGACTGTAGCAGCAATAGCACCTATAGCAAGTAATATATAAAACAACAATAAAAAATTAATAATACAATCAAAACTAACTTTTTCACCACTAAAAAAACAGGCCCATTATGTGATATTAATTCAAGAAACAGTCAATTGCAATCTTATGTGATCATTCTGCACATGATCTTCATATTCAAAAAAAAAAATCAAAACTTTTAGCTTAAAAATCAAAGATGAAATTTTTATGAAATTGATTCAACAACACTGAAATTCAAGCTCTCAATTTTGTTATTAACAAAAAAAAAGGGCTCAAACAATGGATCGCAAATTGAAAGAATCTATACCTGCAGAGGCACCTGAAACGGCGTCGTACATGATATCCCTACCATTCCGTGGCTCTCCAACCGTCATAATAATAATAATATTCAGAAATCTTCAATTAGGGTTTTGTTTTCAAATTGAATTGAAATGAATCGAGCCCTAATATTGAACCAATCGGTATTTATAGACCTCTGATTCCCGTAGAATAGAATTAATTGCAGCGTTTTTGACACTTTTGGTTGAAGAAGTACGCGATTAACGACTGTTTCCGGGTCGGTCGGGTCGGGTCGGGTCGCGATGGGTTTCGGTTTC